>NC_142034.1:73590694-73756527 GCF_982192425.1 Myodes glareolus | reverse complement strand
AACCAATGAAACCCCAAACCTTACAGTGAACATTTTATTTAAGAAGAAAGATTAACCTTCTCTTCTCTAACGCTGGGGACAAGGTTAGAGGTATGTTCTGATAACCCCAAATCAGCACATCACTGGAGTCCTATCTAATGTTGTAAGAACCAAATGATGAAAAGATTGAAGTGAAAAATAAGACCATTAATAGCATTCGCTGGATATAGAAAGTGCCAAGGAACATGCCAAAAGCCAAACAAAATGCAAATAAGCAATCAAACACATAAAATCACAAGAACTTGGTCACACCTCAGGTTTTAAAGATCATCATGTTAAATCAATCATCAACACTAAATTGTTTTTCTATATGCTCATAATGAAATTGAAAGTCAGTATTTTTTTTTTTTTTGAGACAGGGTTTCTCTGTAGTTTTTGGTGTCTGTCCTGGAACTAGCTCTTGTAGACAGGCTGGCCTCAAACTCACAGAGATCTGCCTGCCTCTGCCTCCTGAGTGCTGGGATTAAAGGAATGTGCTACCACTGCCCAGCCGAAATCAGTATTTTCTAAAGTGTATTTTATTATAGTATCATAAATGAAACCAGTCCTGGTACTGTGTCAGATCCAAAGGAAGCTCCAATTTCCCTACCTCTGAAAGATGGTCCATGTATCCAGAAATGAGCTCAAACTGGACTAGAGCAGCCTGCCTCAGGAATTTGTGAAGTCAGTTCCCTTAGGCTAAAAGGGGTAATTTCCCTTATCTCTAGCTGAAGGGACAGATGGTTACCCATGGTGTCCACTAGCATAATCAAAGAGCATGCTGGCTTCCAGGCTCCTCAGTATCACAGGGACCTGTCCCACATGTCCTTGCTGACACCCTACCCCCTCACCTTCTCCTCTACCTAAACCCCCTCCAGCTCAGACTCCCTCCCCCTAGCTGCTCATCCTCCTTACAGCTCAGCTCTCCTCACATCCTCACTCCTGCTGCTCTGGTCTTCTCCCTGTACTCCTTGGTCTCTGTCTGGTCATTCTTTCTTCTCTCACAGGTAGCTTTGGCCATGTCCATTCTGCTGCCCACGTTCAGCCTACTGCTTCCTCTGTCTACTCTGACCTCTTCCAGATCCTCTGTTTGTTCTTTCTTAGCAGAGGAACTCTTCCTTCCCTTTAGCCACACCAGGGAGTGCTAATGCTTGCATTTCCTTTACTGCTCCCTTCTGTATTGAGTGAGATCTTTAATTCTGGCTCTTGGAAGCCTGAAACAAAAGGATGGGATTTTAAGGTTATCATGGCCTATGTGGAGAGATCCTGCCACAAAAGAGAAAAGAAAGAAAGCAATAAAAAAATGTATACAGTGTCTTTATGTCAATATATATAAGACAATCTGTAAGAATTACATTTCTCTCTCTCTGTGTATGTGTTTGTGTCTGCATGGGTATGTGTGTGTGCAACGTACATTTGTGTATGTTCATGTATTACATGCATGCATGTGACGGTCAGAGAACAACTTTTAGGAGTCAGTTCTTTCCTCTGACCGTGTATGTTCTGGGAATCAAACAGACTTGGTGACAAGTGTCTTTACCTATTAGGCAATCGTGCCTACCCTACAAGTCATTTTGATTTTTTTCTAGAAGCCAAAGGGAGAAAAGGAAGAGTCAAATGACAAGAGATCCATGGTGTTGAACTTTCAGAAGACTCGGTGTTGGTAGAAAACACATTACTTTTAAAACAGTGGATGGATTTACTGCTGCCAGATCAAATACCTTAAAATTTCTTCTTGTACATGGATGAGCTTAGTCTAACAATTATTGGATTGGGGAATGAGAAGAATAGCAAAGTCATTTGGAGAAAGAGCAGTTGAAATACTTGACAAATAAAGATTAATATTGGGCACCTTACTAATTGTAATGAAATCTTTTTGTGAAAACCATTCTTCAAGTTGGGGAGACCTTTGATTTGGGATTTATTGGGAATTTTTACACTAATGAATACTTTAGAATTTGTAAAGTGCTGTTTCTACATCATTCATATAATTGTTTTAGAAGTCATTGCATTGGGGCTTGGTAATTGATTCATACTGGATAGTGGGCTCCAATCTTGTTTTTAGGCCGTGCCAATGATGACAACATTAATTGATTTTTGGTCTGATTTATAGTAATGTATTCACTAGATTTTGGTATCAAGCTGATGCTGACCTTAACTTCTACTATAACTTGATAAAACTTTATATTGTATTGCTCTGTGATATGTAATATTTATATATTGTGATATTATACATTATATATATATTGTAAACACCATCTTATCAGACATGATTAACTATAAATAATTACCCAAGGATAGAGCCCTAGCAGTGAGGACCTGTATAATAACTGACTTTCTGAGGATCCTAAGTTTTGTTGCCCAGACGGAATGCAGACTGTGAACACCTCACCTGTGTCTCTAATTAGAACCTCTGAGAAATCCACCCTAGGGGAGCACACACTTGGCTCCATCTTCATGGCAGCACCACCTCCAGGGATGGAGCATCAATTTATTCACTCTGAGCTTGACCAGAGAGAGCCACATGCCTCATTCTAGATGTTCTCTTCTTGGGGAAAAGGTCCTTCCCTTCTCAGCTTCAAGTTGTGGTTTTCTCAAAACCCATTCTCCACCATGGCACCAGCAGAGACAGAACTTTCCTGAAGACATCTGATAGCAGCCAAGAGCACCCAGGTAAGGAGGCTGAGAAAACAGCACAGGGCACCCTCACAGCAGGCAGACTCTTATAGACTAGAGCCCATGGGATGACTTATAGAGAAAGAACTTCATTCAATCTCTCTGCATCTGACCAAGTTCAAAGGAGGGACAGTGTCTCACTCCTCCATGTCCATGCCTTGTTCCAACATGAGGGTCTCTGCTCTAGGAACACAGTGGAAGCTGTATTGTGGGTAGAGGAAGCACAAGAACAGAATGAAGGTTAGACGGTTAGGAGCTTAACTACATGGTATTAAAAAGCCTGGTCTGAAGAAGAAGAGAGAGAAAGCTAGAGAACGAGCGAGCGAGCGAGAGACAGAGACAGAGAGTGACCAAGACACCGACACAAAAACACAGAGATATACAGAGATATAGAGACACACACAGAGACAGGGAGAGACAGTGAAACAGAGACAGAATGTCATTATTTTATCCTGGTCCTCATATTTGTTCTGTGTCTGTCCCCTGGAGTGTGTGGTTGTATAATGAAGGTGTCTCAGACTGTGGCTGCTTGGATGTTACTGAAACCTGAGAGTGGAGTGTTGACTTCACCTGAGTCCAGAGACAAAGTAGTCTTTAAGGTTCAGGGTCTCAAACCCACAGTGATGCAGACATTTCTGTACATCTGACATCTGAGATACACACGACACTACCTGACTCATAGAAATCATTCAGCAAAACAGACACACAGTTAGGTTTACGTGTGTGTGCGCGTGCACACACACACACAAGTATATGTATATGTATATGTATATATGAAAATATATGCATGCATATATACATACATATATCCTGAATGTTCTTTTTTATTAATTGTGGCAGCAGCACTCTTTCTCATAAGGAAGCTTAAGGGGGAAGTGAAATTGAAATCCAAAAGCTGGAGATGAAGAGCCAATCAAAGAAAAGGACATCCATACATGACCTCACATGTTGCACTGGGGTCCAGTGGACACTGTACAGCTAGGGCTTAACCAATGATATGTTAGTGTTATTCCCAGCATCTGATCATTCCAATGTCCACCATCTTTTAATGCACAGCATAAGAAAATATGAAATAACTTCAGCTTAATGCTGTCAGGAGTGAGCCTTAGTTGTGATCTTTCCCCACTGGAGCAAGTTTCCTCCACATTCAATTGAGCCTTTTTTCTATTTCTTTGAAGGGAATATATCTCCATTAGGAACATTAACACCTACAGGTAAAGGACAGTTTGTTTGTTTTTATGAACTATTGATATTTCTTTTTCTAATCTCTGCTTCTATATTCTAGTGACCATGTAACCCATTGAAAGCTTATTCTAGCCTTGTATATTTTATTGCATGTGTGTCTATGTGTGTGTACATGTATGTTTATGGGTGTAGCTGCACATGTGTCACAGCACTCATACAGAGTTCTGCTTCTCACTTCACCATAAAAGCACTGGGATAGCAGATGTGCTCTATGGTGTGGAGTTTCAGGTGGGTTCTGGGGATTTGAACTCAGGTCTTCACACTTACATGGCATGTATTTACCCACTGAGCCATCTCCCCAGCCCACATTCTAGCTCTTTGCTGCTGCTGTTGTCATGCTGGTCTGCATCCATGGCAACACTCCGGAAGTTACCTGGATTCCCATCCCAGCGCTGTGCTTAGCTCCACTCTCACAGCAGCAGTCAGCTCGCTGTCTGGACCACACGAGCATCCTGTACCCAACGCCATCAATTTCCATGTCATGTGCTGTCCCTGCAGCCAGGCCATTTCTCCTGACACCTGCCTCCTCTCTTCCCCTTCCCCAGCCAGGCCTCTGATCACCCCAGGGTGACTCTCCTCCCTCCTCAACTGTAATTGCCTTGCCTCCCTCCATGGGCCATTGCAGTCCAGATGTTTTCCTGACCTCCTGACCATGGAGATGTCTTAGCCTGGGGACTGTCTTTGAGATGCATGTGAATCTGTTTTTTATCCACCTGTAAAACCTCTTTATTCCAGTAGAAAAGCAATGCACTTAGAATCTGTATGCCCCCCTCTTCTGAGTGCAGAAAGGGGGAACACTACACACAGGGGTCTGAACAGCGGCTCAAGTGTGAGCTGTGGTGACAACATCTTAGCAGATAGAATGCAAAGGCCCAGCCACCAGGCAGGTCTGTCAAAGCCTCTTGGTCTTCCCAATTGTGCTGAAACAGAAAAGCCACAGCAGAATCACATGGCTTATCATACATGACAACTAGCAGTGACTTTTCATTTGATTAAAATTTAATAAATTGTAGCAAATATAACATAAAATTTTCTAGGGGGTTGGTACCTGCCTATACATACCCAAGAATCTGTATACTTGGGTATTTAGATTCTACGTGGTTTATTTTTCGATTGGAGATAAAGGATTTACAGGTGGATGAAGTGGAGATTCATGTGCATCTCAAAGACAATCACCAGCTTTAGTGCTATCCAGATGGATGTTAAGGGAGGAGGATTTTTTTCAGATCATAAATTCCTGGTCAGACAAAAGAATACGTAAGAAAAATCGTGTGTGTGTGTGTGTGTGTGTGTGTGTGTGTTTGTGTATGTATGTGTGTGTTGTGCATGTTAATATACATGTATGTGTTTGTGTTTTGTACATGCAAGCATGCATGTCTATGTGTGTAATGTGTAACTCAGAGAACAAGACTATTAGCTTGTTTTGAACTCTCTTGCTATTGACCAGTGATTTTTGATATAGCACTTAGCTTCCCACTCCTCAGATTCCCCATGTATAGAGTGAAGTGGAGTATGCCAAATTATGATTGAGTAACTACTGTATGAATTGTAATTTATGAGGTACTAAGCAAACAAGAGTAAAATCAATAAACTCATAGTCATTAGAAATCAATTCTTTCAAAGAACCACTATTTGTTTTAAAAATGCCTTGTAAGGGAATTTACTACCAACTAATTCTCAACTAAAGAGTCAAAATTTCCAAACTACATAGAAGATTTCTCCAAGTGTTGATCAATGATTTCTATATAAGTGTCTCACTTTCTTCTCCCGAGACATGGATGGTGACAATCACACGACAGTCACAGAATTCCTCCTCCTGGGACTCTCTGAAGAGTCAGAACAAGAAGACGTTGTCTTTGGAATGTTCTTGGGGATGTACATGGTCACCATCTCTGGGAACCTTCTCATCATCCTGGCCATCAGCTGTGACTCTCATCTCCACACACCCATGTACTTCTTCTTGGCCAACCTCTCCAGTGTCGACATCTGCTTTTCCTCAGTCACCGTCCCCAAAGCACTGGTGAATCACATGGTGGGAAGCAAGTCCATCTCTTACACAGAATGTATGGCCCAGATGTACCTCATGTTCACATTCAGCAACATGGACAGCTTCCTCCTGAGTGTGATGGCCTATGACCGCTATGTGGCCATTTGTCACCCACTCCACTACATCCTGATGATGAGGTTTAGGCTCTGTGTTCTCCTGGTGGCCATATCATGGGTCATCACACACCTGCATGCTCTCTTGCACACACTCCTCATGGTTCGACTCACCTTCTGTTCCCACAATGCAGTGCCCCACTTCTACTGTGATCCCTACCTTGTCATGAAACTCTCTTGTTCTGATACCTTTATCAATGATGTCACAGCCTTTTCTGAGGGTGGAGTGTTGTTTATGACACCATTTGTATGCATTGTTGTTTCCTATGCCTACATCTGCTCTAAGGTCTTGAAGATGCCCTCTGTCCAGGGAATAAGAAAAGCCATGTCCACTTGTGGTTCCCACCTCACTGTGGTCTGTCTTTTCTATGGGGCAATCCTGGGAATTTATATGCACCCTTCTTCCTCCTACTCACTACAGGATGCAGTAGCCTCTGTCATCTTCACAGTGGTGACCCCTATGGCCAACCCCTTCATCTATAGCTTGAGGAATCGTGACATCAAAGGAGCCCTAAGGAAGATAATTCTCAGGTCCTAGAATTTGAAATTCCTAGAGCTGAGAGTATTCATTGACGTCATGCATAGTTTCCATTTTATAAACAGAGATCCAGACGGGTCCAGTGCTCAGCATGACTTCACCTGGTATTCTTGATAGATGTTTATAATTATGCTTTTGATTGGGATGGTGACTAATGCTCTCTGTCCCACACTCTGAACTTTATCTCTTCAAAGGGATGATTCTAAGATGCTCATTTCTCAGATAAGAGAAACTGAAAACATTTGGACACAGTCTGCCTTGGGATGTGTTTAATATCCCCTGAGATACTGGCTGCCACAATGATCAGAAGATTTTAAGAGATGGGATCACCTGACCCTATGACCTCAAGCAGAGCTGTGGCTATGCTGGTAAATGACCCACAGGAAGTTTAACTCACCCATGTTAGACAACTAGAGGTTGTTGGCAACTGAGGTGTTGGTGCTTCCCCTTGTCCCGGCCTGAGGTCCCTCTCATCCATTCTACAGCCCACAACACTACCTCTCCCCTTCTCTTGCCACATAGCATTTCAGGATTTTGTTCCTCAGCATAGGATTTATGGGTACCTATGAAGTACTATGGGAGCCTTGGATAGTAGTTGTGATCTCCCATAAAATGTGTATGTTCCTACATGTTATCATGGGTTGCAGGAAGCATATATAGCTGAAGTATTAGATTCAGGGTTGCGCTAGGAACATGGGAACTTGAATTAATGTCAATTATAATTGGAACTTAAGACTTTGGTGTAAAGTCCACGGTTATTCTAGAATATGGACCATAGTAACCAGAGTTCCAGCCCTCTTCTAGTGTATACTAAAGGTCTAGTGTCCACAATGTCACTTGTCATGTTCTGTCCTCACATCCAGATAGTTCTGCCCTCCATCTTCTGGGTTGGGGCAGTGGTCACTCTTCAGTAGCTCTCCCTCATGGCCTCTGAGTCCTCACTCCGTTTCTTCCCCGACTCTACTGGCTTCTGTGTCCTTTCTGTCCTCACCACCAGCTCCTTCTGACTCTGTCCTGCCTCTAACTGTAGCGATCTGCATCCTGGGGAATCTCACCGATTTCTCTCCCTGTACATCTCTCTCCTCCACACAGATGCCATTTGTTCCTCCTCAGATGTCAAATGAGCCTTGTCATCCAACTTTCTCAGAATCACAGGAGATGTAAAACATCCTTTCTTCATGTAATAAAGCCTAATCAGTGATTTGGCACAGGATTTCCCTAGAGCCACTAAACTCTCCTCCTGGCCCCTTATGAACCCAGAGAGTACTACCCACAGGTTCTTGGTGACTCTTGGAACAGAATACAAGATAATTTTAGAATCAGAGTCCTAGGCCAGATGGTTATTATGTGGTTTAAATAAAAATGTACCCTATAGATTCTCATATATGAACTCTTGATCCCCAGTTGATGGTGTTTCTTTGTGGGGTTTAGGAAGTGTGGCCTTACTGGAGGCAGTATGTCACTCGGGATTTGTGACACTTCTTGTTCATTCTCTCTGCACTGTGCTTGCCTTTGAGGATGAGTTCTCAGCTTCCCCATCCTGCAGCTGCCATGATTCCTGCAATGATGGACTCTTAGCCCTCTGGATCCATTGGTCAAAATAAACTCTCTCTCCTGTCAGCTGTGTGGCCATGTGTTTGTCACAGCCACTGTAAAGGAACTGCTACAGTCGCTCTCCTGGGAGATTTCCTTTTCCTCTGAGGGACAGGAATTGTTAGAGCAGGCAAGGAACTAAGGAACGGAGAGAGCAGGCAGATCCTCAAAGGGACAACTTAAAAAGTTAATATCATCTTCAAATTTAATTGACAAAGTCCCAAAACATAACTGAGCTGTGGGCAAGTGATAACAATATTATATTACGTTCTGTCATTTGACCCAATTTGGCCTGGTTACTAAAGTGTTCTGTTTCTTTTTCTTTAAATCTTTGTTTATCTTCAGTAACTTCACACATGATTCTGGTGTGTTTGGTTCATAAACAACTTAAAAAAGGGAAAGATTAGATTTCCATATGGAATCCTCAAAATAACAAGTGAACAGCTGAGCACTAAACTGGCCCCAAGGCTGATGGGTAAACTGATGGCTGTAAATAAGATTAGCTGTGATAGTGTACATATAATATGAAAGTTATAAAGTCAAGAAAAGCTAAGGACAAACTTGCTGCCATATATATGATTATCTGTGTCCTATTCCAACACACATCTGGAGTTAGGGGCCATGAACAACAGCCTTGGTGTGGCGGCAATAATAGTTATACAGAATGGACTGCAGTTATTTCTTCACAAGGTCGCAGAAGGGGAGCCTTTTTTATACCCAAGGCTCAAGTCATTATGGGCAGAACGCACTTCATGTTATGACCCACAGGACTGTTTTTTTTTTAGCATAAATTGTTTATTGCATTTTATGTACTTACTCTTGCCCCATCTGTCTCTATGTCTATATGTGTGTGTATCTCTTTGTCTATCTCTGACTCTGTCTCTCTGTTTCTGTCTCTCTCTCTGTGTTGTGTGTGTGTGTGTGTGTGTGTGTGTGTGTGTCTTTGCCAGTATGCATGTGGAAGTCCTAGGACAATTTGTGGGATTCAGTTCTCCTGTGAGAAATAATCATTCTGGTCCATTTTCAGTATGGTGCTCCTCAGGGAATCCCAACCACCAGGGGGCACTGGGTTCTCATCTTCCCTAGCTAGCAGCTGGTGCCTGTTTGCAGAGTGCTTTTGAGTTTACCTTAGGGCTGAAAAGTTGAAGTTGACTTTGTGACTGAGCCCTGCTGTCTGGAAAGGGAGGAGCGCATCTCAAGTCTAAGGAGGATGGGGAGTTTGGTGGGGACTCAGATTATACCTCCCTGAAAAACTCAGCCAATGAGAAATACAGGGGAGGGAAACACAGTCGGGAACATAAGAACCAGATTCTTGCCTAATTTTCTCAGGGCTGATGCCTGCTTTGCAGGTTCATCATAGCTCACTTTACTTCACTGAGTCTCCAGTGATCTTTTTCAATGTTTTCTGATAATTTTATTTTATGTGTACGGTGTTTTTCCGTATGTATGTCTGTGCATTATCTGTGTACAATGTTCAAGGAACAAGGAGGCCAGAAGAGGACATCAGATCCCTTGAGACTGGAGTCACAAACAATTGAGCCCATGTAGGTGCTGAGAATCAAACCTGGGTCCTTTGTTAGAACTGCCAGTGCTCTTAATCACTCAGCCACCTCTTCAGGCCCTCCAGGACTCTTACTATGAGGTGAGGATCATCATTTCTCACACTGTTGCCATGTGGGTGCAGGGGACTGAATTTGGGTCATCAGGCTTGCTAGCAATCACCTTGAACCACGGAGTCATCTCATTGTCTCTGGTTCTCTGGTCTTGTCCCAGTTTGCCTGTCCTGCCCACTTTACTATATCACTGAACTCTTGTTTTTTTTTCATGATAGTTTCCTTGGCCTTCCTTCTGGTCTCTTTGGTAGGTTCTCCAGGGACAAGCCTTGAATCTTAGGCAATCTCATCTAAGAACCAGGAACTTTTGAACCTTCCTGTGTGTTTCCCCTGCTCGTCTTTCTCTGTCAATAGAATCTACTCAAGTTAAGAGCCTATCAGCATTAGGAAAAGACGTTATACTTTTCCCTTTATATTAAAAGAAACAGGTGGCTCATGGGTCCTGGGTCAACTCCACTGGAAAATGACTGGGCACCAAGTGCCTCCTCCTGTTTGTCAGCCTTGGCTCTTGAGGGTCTGTGACCTACATACCTGGATACCACTGTTCTGAGCCATGAGAACTAGAGGCTTGTCTTGACAAACTCTTTTTTAAAAGGTTTATTCTTCTGGGCTTGGTGGAAGATGCCTATAATCACCCCTGTGAGCTCTAGGCCAGCTATGTTAACATAATGGGACCCTGTTTCGAAAATGAAAACAAAACAAAATATTTTCATTTTGTGAGTGTGAATGTTTGATCTTCTCTCAAGGCAACAAACTGGAGATTGATAGAGAAAGGCAGCAGAAACCCTGCTCTGGCTTCCACATGTGCCCATGCAAGAACACACACCCAAATACATGTATGTGAATGTAACACATACATACACACACAAGACAGGCATACTATATACCACACAGCTCATGTATTATGATTTTTGATCAAAACAAAATCAAACAAGAAAAATACCAATAACTTAACTAGAATGTAATCCCAAATATTACAAACCAAAAACACACTCCTAAATTATGCATGGGAGAAATGACAGTTTGCAGTAGTGTTGCCAGAGATCCCAAATGAGCTGCCATGGATCAGAGAAGGACAGTTTCTCCTCACATACCACATGCAGATGGGGCATTATCATTCTCAGTGTCCTATGAAATGATATCCACATTGTTTCTGAAAATGCTGACAGGGCCATACTTACTATAAAAATCTCTGTGTCCAGTGACTACAACAATGGCAAGAGCAGGGGCAGGCACAGTAGAGACCAATACCACCTACTTCTGTGCACTGCTTTCTTGCCTCTAACTTGAAAAGAAGAGAGAGAACCAGACATACAAAAGGAATGCTACTGGATTTTCCAAAGGATTCTGAGATCTCACACAAATTTCTGGATGCTCAGTGAAGACATCTGGGGATGCATAGGCTCTTTTTAAGTAGTTTAGTTCTCTTTATAGTCAACTTCCTCCTTTCTGAAACAAAGAAGGTAGCCATGAAACTGTGAATCATTTGTTCAATTAACATTCATCATCAATAAGTATCGGGAGTCAGATATTGGGATAAGAACCGGAATGATCAGAGGAGTGACCGAGAAGCCTCCAGTGACCTCCTCTCCTTCTATTCCTCAATCCAAGAGGAGTGAGAGCCTCTATCAGCCCCGACTTACTACTCCCTGTCTCCCATCTCCTCAGTCCTCCAAGATCTCTGTGTTTTATTTTGGTCAGCTAGTGACTGTCATACGCCTGCTCCCCCAAAATCATGGGCTTTTACAGAACTTTAGAGCTGATTCCCCCTTCCCTGATCTCTCTCTGGCCTCTGATGAGGAACACCTAGTTTATCTGCTGGTGAGAAAATTTCAAGTTTTTCTCTGTCCCAGGTTAAAGCAGCTCAGAATGCACCCTTTGCAGATCCTTTTCTTCCCCATTTTCCTGCCCTGTAGGCCTTGTCCTGCTCAGCACGGGCACCGGTCTGAACTGATGTCACTCAGCGATGGATATTGGGAGCTGCAGAAGTAAGCAAACCTATCTTTATAGGCACAGTACATGGTGCATAAGAAATATTTAAAAAAACAATGTCAAAGTAAATCAAATAGTTAGAATATTACTTTAAGATATGTTGCATTTATTTATGTTGTGGAACATTTGTTTAATGATGCAAAGATGTATTGCATTCTTTTATGCTACATTTGTTTAACTCTATGAAGCTGTGTTACTTTCCTGTTGAAAACACCTGATTGGCCTAACAAAGAGCTGAACAGCCAATAGCAATGTAGGAGTAAGAATAGGTGGGGCTTTAGGCAGAGAGAATAAATAGGAGGAGAAGTCTGGGAGGAGATGGAGGAGAGAAGGAAGGAGATGAAGAGGAGGACTCCAGGGGTCGGCCTTCAAATTGCACAGCCAGCCATGGAGTAAGAGTGGAAGTAAGATATACAGAAGTAAGAAGAGGATAAATCCAAGAGACATAAAGTAAATGGGATAATTTAAGTTAAAGAAAGTTGGCTAAAAATAACCCATGCTAAATTGGGGCATTCATAAGTAATAATAAACTCTATGTGTGTATTTATTTGGTAGCAGGGTCCCCCAAAAGATTAAGAGAGCCAAAAAATAAAAAATAAAAAAGCTAACTATATCAAATTTAGAAAAGATCCAGTAAGTTATGAGTATTTTCAATTAAGAAATGGCTATCAATAGCCATCATATCCATGGGCAATGACCATTTGCAAGACAGAACGTGTAAAGAGGTCACACTTACGATAAGAACGCGCTGTGTGGAGCACACAAGAATACAGTTAATAGTAAAAGTGAGCAGCTTAAGGACACTGCAAAGCGCAGAGTCAGAACTGCACAAGGGGATGCTGCTTCCTAATAAACAGCTGATTCCAGCATTCCAGAGAAGAGGCTTTCTGTTTGTCTCTAACAGAAAATGACAACAGAAATACAAGACAATTTTATCAGGCTATTAGGGTTAGCGCTAGAGTTGCACAGAAAGAGATGTCTCTATTTACATATAAATCCTCATTGTAAACTCCTGTCGTCAAAGCAGAGAATAGTCCAAACATCTACAGACTAGAACATGAAGTACAGATCCAGACACCAGTGAACTGTGATGGACGGGAACGTTTTGGGATTTGTCATCCCAGGTGTCAACCACGAAGCAAAGAGCCTGTGATAAGTAGCTATTTCAGAGCTCCAGAGCCTACTCACAGCACGACAATAACCTGGGACTCTGTGATGAAGTAAAGGCTGGAGCTCTTTGAAGGGAAAGAGCTCGGCATACATGAAGCACTCTCCCCATTCGTAAGTGTGGCAAGCAGTCCCCTTCCTGAAACAGCTGGTGATAGAGGGGGCCTGGGCCCTTTCTCTTCCAAAATTAGTGCGTGGATGTTGTGGAATATTAGTATGAGATGTATTACATCTTAAGCTGTGGAATATTTGTTCAATGCTGCAAAGATGAGTTGCATTCTTTTATGTAGCCTTTGTTTAACTCTATAAAGCGGTGCTACTTTGCCTAAAACACCTGATTGGTCTAATGAAGAGCTGAAGTGCCAATAGCAAGGCAGGAGAGAGCAATAGGCAGGGCTCTAGGCAGAGAGAATAGATAAGAGTAGAAATCTAGGCTCCAGAGGAGAGCAAGGGCCAAGAAAAGGAGAAGAGGAAGTCAAGGTCAGTCACTCAGCTACAGAGCCAGCCAAAGGTAAGAAGGAAAGAAAGATGTATAGAATTAAGAAAGGTAAAATGCCCAGACACAAAACATAGAGAAACAGGATAATTTAAGGTAGAAAACCTGGCTAGAAACAAGCCAAGCTATGGCCAGGCATTCATAAGTAAGAACAAATCTCTCTGTATTTATTTGGGAGATGGGTGGTGGACCACCAAAGAATAAAAAACAAGAACAAACAAACACACCCAACTACAAGTGTATGTTCTGATTGCTCTGGAGGACCCTGAGAGAAGGGCAGGGATGGTAGCCTTACTGAAACCAAGAGTGACAATGTCTTATCAGAACATGAGAAGATTATCAGCTTTTCCTCCTGTTTCAGTGTTTGTAGCCAGGCACTTAAGGAAGCTAAAGGGAGGATGGTCTACCACAGAAAGGGCTTTTTACAGTCAATCAATCGATCGATAGATCCATCAAACCCAAAATCTTGCAGCAAACATTTTATTTAAGAAGAAAGACTAAACCTTTTCTCCTCTAACCCTGGGACAAGGTTAGAGGTAAGTTCTAATAACCCCAATTCAGCATTTTGCTGGTGTCCTGTTTTATTGTGCAAGAAGAAAAAGATGCAGAGAATGAAATGGAAAATAAGATCATTAACAGCATTTGCTGGCTATAGAAAAGGCCAAGAGACATGTCACAACTCTACCCAAACCTAACAAGCAAACAAACACATAAAACCCACTAAAAATATGGTCAGATCTTAGGTTTTAAAGGTCATAGTGTGTAATTTCAATCCTCAAAACTAAATTGTTTTTCTATATGGCTGTGCTGCCCATTAGCATAATCAAAGAGCACGCCGGCTTCCAGGCTCCTCAGTTTCACAGGGACCTGTCACACATGTCCTTGCTGACTTCCTACCCTCTCACCTTCTCCTCTACCCTAAACCCCCTCCAGCTCAGACTCCCCTCCCCTCAGCTGCTCATCCTCCTTACAGCTCAGCTCTCCTTACATCCTCACTCCTGCTGCTCTGGTCTTCTCCCTATGCTCCTTGGTCTCTGTCTGGTCCTTCTCTCTTCTCTCACAGGTAGCCCCGGCCATGTCTATTCTGCTCCCATGTTCAGTCTACTGCTTTCTTAGTCTGCTCTGGCCTCATCCAGAGCCTCTGGTTGTTCTAAACCTCAGATCAATAGAAATCTTCCCTCCCTTTAGCCACAGTATGGAGTGGTAAGGCTTGCACTTTCTTACTTCTCCCTTATGTACAGAGTGAGATCTTTAATTCCAGCTCTTGGAAGCCTGAGACAAAAGGATGGGATTTTAAGGTCATCATGGTGAGACCCTGCCACAAAAGAGAAAAGAAAGAGAAAAAATAAAAAAATGCAGTGTCTTTATGTCAATGTCTGCAAGACATTTGTAAAGAGTTATATTTCTGTCTCTGTGTGTACGTATTTGTGTGTGCATGTGTGTATGTATGTGAGTGTGCACACATGCATTTGTATATGTACATGTGTTCCATGCTTGCATGTGAGGGTCAGAGGACAACTTTCAGGAGTCAGTTTCCTCCCTTTGACTGTGTATGTTCTGAGCATCAAACAGACTTGGTGACAAGTGTCTTTACGACTGAGCAATCGTGCTTGCCCTACAGATTATTTTGATTTTTTCCCTAGAAGATGAAGGGAGAAAAAGAAGAGTCAAATAATGAGAGATCCATGGACTCAGTATCAGTAACAAATACATTACATATAAAACAGCAAATGGATTTACTGCTGCGAAATCAAATACCTTAAAATTTCTTCTTGTACATGGATGAGCTTAGTCTAACAATTGTATGAATGGGGGCTGAGAAGAACAGCAAAGTCATTTGGAGAAAGAGCAGTTGAAATACATGACAGATAAAGATTAATATTGGGCACCTTACTGATTGTAATGAGATCTTTCTGTAAAAAACATTCTTCAAGCTAGGTGTTGGTTGCATATGCCTTTAATCCCAACACTTGGGAGGCTGAGACAGGCAGATCTTTGTGAATCTGAGGCCAGCCTGGTCTGCAAGAGCTTGTTCTCCGACACACAAGGATGTTACACAGAGAAACCCTGTCTCAAAAAACAAACAAACAATGAACCATTTATCAAGTTGAGGAGACCTTGGATTTAAGATTTCTTGGAAATTTTTACACTAATTAATATTTTTAGAATTTCGTCAAGTGCTTTTCTACATCATTCATATGAATGTTTTATAAGTCATTATAATTGGGTTTGGTAACTGATTCATACTTGATATAAGGCTCCAATTTTCTTATTAGGTAATACCAATGATGATGATATTAATTGATTTATGTCCTGATTATTTTTAAAAAGTTTTTTATTGATTTCATTGAGCTATACATTTTTCTCTGCTCTCCTCCCTTTCTCTCCCCTCCCCTTCAACCCTCTCCCATGGTCCACATGTTCCCAATTTACTCAGGAGATCTTGTCTTTTTCTACTTCCCATGTAGATTCGATCCATGCATTGTCTCTCTTAGGGTCCTCATTGTTGTCTAGGTTCTCTGGGATTTTGATTTGTGGGCTGGTTTTCTTTGTTTTATGTCTAAAAACCTCTTATGAGTGAGTACATGTGATGTTTGTCTTTCTGAGTCTGAGTTACCTCATTCAATATGATGTTTTCTAGTTCTATCCATTTGCCTGAAAACCTCAAGATGTCATTATTTTTCTGCTGTGTAGTACTCCACTGTATAAATGTATCACATTTTCCTTATCCATTCTTCAGCCGAGGGCATTTAGTTTTTTTTTCTGGCTTTGACAAATAATGCTGCTATGAACATAGTTGAGCTCATTTCCCTGTGGTATGATTGAGCATCCTTTGGATATATACCCCAAAGAGGTATTGCTGGGTCTTGAGGAAGGTTGTTTCATAATTTTTCTGAGAAATCTCCATAGTGATATCAAAAGGAGCTGTATCAGTTTACATTCCCATCAGCAGTGTAGGAATGTTCCCTTTATCCTACAACCTCTCCAGCATAAGTTGTCATCAATGTTTTTGATCTTAACCATTCTTACTGGTATAAGATAGAATCTCAGAGTTGTTTTGATTTGCATTTATCTGATGGTTAAGGATGTCAAATATTTCCTTAGGTGTCTTTCAGCCATTTTAGATTCCTCGGTTCTCTGTTTAGGTCTGTACCCAATTTTTTTTTATTGAATTATTTGTTCTTTTAATGACCAATTTCTTG
Organism: Myodes glareolus; assembly: GCF_982192425.1. NCBI lineage: Eukaryota > Metazoa > Chordata > Mammalia > Rodentia > Cricetidae > Myodes > Myodes glareolus. The sequence continues at coordinate 73,739,826 of NC_142034.1, read as the reverse complement.
AGTTCTTTGTATATTTTGGAGATCAGCCCTCTGTCCAATGTGGGGTTGGTGAAGATCTTTTCCCGTTCTTCAGGATGCCATTTTGCCTTGTTTACTATGTCCTTTGCTTTACAGAAGTTTCTCTGTTTCAGGAGGTCCCATTTATTAATTGTTTCTCTCAGTGTCTGTGCTACTGGAGTTATATTTAGGAAGTGGTCTCCAGTGCCAATGCTTTCAAGTTTCCATTTTATCTTCTATGAGATTAAGTGTGGTTGGCTTTATGTTGAGGTCTTTGATCCATTTGGTTTGAGTTTTGTGCATAGTGATAGATATGGGTCTATTTTCATTCTTCTGCATGTTGATATCCAGTTATGCCAGCACCATTTGTTGAATATACTTTCTCTTTTCTATTTTATGCTTTTTCTTTGTCAAAAATTAGGGGTTCATAGGTGTATGAATTGATATCTGGGTCTTCTATTCGGTTCCATTGGTCCTCCTGTCTGTTCTTATGCCAAAACCAGGCTGTTTTCAGTACTGTGACTCTGTAGTAGAGTTTGAAGTCAGGGATTGTGATGCCCCAGAAGTTCCTTTATTGTACAGGATTGTTTTGGCTATCCTGTTTTTTGTTTTTGTTTTTTTGCCCTTCCTTATGAAGTTGAGTACTGTTCTTTCGAGATCTGTGAGGAATTTTGCTGGAATAGTGATGAGCATTTTATCAAATCTGTAGATTGCTTTTGGTTAAATTGTTGTGGCCTGATTTCTAGTAATGTATTCACTAGGTTTTGGTATCAAGTTGATGCTGTCTTTAACCTCTATTGTAACTTGTTAAATAGAGGTTAAATAATATAAATCTTATATTGTGTTGCTGTTTGATACATAATATTCATTTATTGTGATATTTAAATATAGTTGTAAGAACCATATTATCAGACATGACTGAATATGAATAATTAACTAAAGATAGATCTCTAGTAGTGAGCACTTGTGAAAAAACTGACTTTCTGAGAATCCTAATTTTCGTTGCGCAGACAGAATGCAACTGTGAACACCTCACCTGTGTCTCTAATGAGAACCTCTGAGAAATCCACCCTAGGGGAGCACACACTTGGCTCCATCTTCACGGCAGCACCACCTCCAGGGATAGAGCATCAATTTATTCACTCCTGGTCATTCAAGCTTGACAGAGAGAGCCATGTGCCTCATTCTAGAAACAAAGGCCCTTCCCATCTCAGCTTCAAGTGAGGATTTCTCAAAACCCAGCCTCCACCACGGCAGCAGCAGAGACAGAACTTTCCTGAGGACATCTGATAGCAGCCAAGAGTATGCAGGTAAGGAAGTTGGGGAATCAGAAGAGGGCACCCCCACAGCAGGCAGACTCCCATAGACTTGAGCCCATGGGATGACTTATAGAGAAAGAACTTCATTCAATCCCTCTGCATCTGACCAAGTTCAAAGCAGGAAAAGTATCTCACTCCTCCATGTCCAGGCCTTGTTGCTACATGAGGTTCTCTTTACTAGGAACACAGTGGAAGCTGCTATGTGGGTAGAGGGAGCAGAAGAACAGAATGGAGTTTAGCTGTTTAGAAACATAACTGCAAGGTATTAAACAGCCTGGTCAGAAGGATATATATGTGGAGAGAGAGAGAGAGACATAGAGACATAGAGACACACACACACACACACACAGACAGAAACAGCAAGAGACAGAAACAGAGACAGAATGTCATTATTTTATCCTGGTCCTCATATTTGTTCTGTGTCTGTCCCCTGGAGTGTATGGTTGTATAATGAAGGTGTCTCAGACTGTAGCTGCTTGGATGCTACTGAAACTGGGCAGTGGAATGTTGACTTTACCTGAGTCGAGAGACAAAGCAGCCTTTAAGGTTCAGGGTTTCAAGCACTTAGTGATGCAGATGTGCCTATACATCCAGCATTTAAACACACCCCACACTCCTCAACTCACAGAAATCATTCAACAAAACAGAAACGTGTATGTGTAAAGTTTTTTTATAATGGAAATTGCATTCTGTTTCCATAAGGAATCTTAAGGGGAAGTGGAATTAAATCCAAAAGCTGGAGTTGAAGAGCCAATCAAAGAAAGGGCCATCCATGCGTGAGCTACCATGATATACTGGGGTCCTCTGGAAGCTGTACACCTAGGGCTCAACCCATGATATGTTAGTGTTATTCCCAGCAATGTCTACTATCTCTTAACGCATGATGCAAGAAAATACAGAATAACTGTAGCTTAATGCTTCTGAGTGAGCCTTAGCTATGGTCTTTCCACACTAGAGCAAGGTGCCTTTCCATCCCATTGAGCCTCATTTTCTATTTCTTTGATGGGAAACTCTCTGCCTTCAGGAACATTAGCATCTTCAGGCAAAAGTCTCTTTTGTTGGTCCTTACGAACTATTTATCTTTCTGTCTCTCATCTCTCTGCTTCTATAGTCCACTGACACAGTGACCCATTAGAAGCTTATTCTAGCTTTTTATTTATTTATTTGTTTGATGTGTGTGTGTACATGCATGTTTATAAGTGTAGCTGCACATGTGTCACAGCACCCATACAGATTTCTGTTTCTCACTTAACCATAAAAGCACTGGGATAGCAGACATGCTCAATGGTGTGGAGTTTTAATTGTGTTCTGGGGATTTGAATTCAGGTCTTCACACTTACATGGCATGTGCTTTACCCACTGAGCCATCACCCCAGCCCTCATTCTAGCTCTTTTTGCTGCTGTTGTCAAGCTGGTCTACATCCATGGCAATGCTCCGGAAGTTACCTGGTTTCCCATCTCACCGCTGTGCTTAGCTCCACTCTTACAGCAGCAGTCAGCTCGCTGTCTGGACCACATGAGCATCCTATACCCAACACCATCAATTTCCATGTCATGTTCTGTCCCTGCAGCCAGGCCATTTCTCCTGACACTTGTCTCCTCTCTTCCCCTTCCCCAGCCAGGCCTCTGATCACCCCAGGGTGACTCTCCTCCCTCCTCAGCTGTAATTGCCTTGCCTCCCTCCATGGGCATTGCAGTCCAGATGTTTTCCTGACCTCCTGACCATGGAGATGTGTTAGCCTGGGGACTGTCTTTGAGATGCACGTGAATCTGCATTTCACCCACCTGTAAACCTTTTTTTCTCAAGAAAAACAATGCAATAGACTCTGTTTGTCCCCCTTTGTGAGTTTAGAAAGAGGGGAACACTGCACAAAGGGGTTTGGCCAGTGGCTCAGGTGAGCAGACAAACAACTATGTGATGTGATGAAAACATCTTAGCAGCAGACAGAAAGTGAAGGCCCAACCACCAGGCAAGTCTGTTAAAGCCTATTGGTCTTCCCAGTTGTGAGGAAACAGAAAAGTCAAAGCACAAACACCAGGTTTATAATCGATGATGCTTTGTAGTGAATTTTCATTTGATCAAAATTTAATAAATGATAGTGAATATAACATAAAAATTGCTGGGGTCTTGGAACCTCTTTATAGTCCCAGCCAGTTGGATGTTAAGGCAGGAGGATTATTTAAGCCTGGAAATTCCTGATCAGACAAAAGAAAATGTAAGAAAAGTTTTGTGCATGTCTGTGCTACAAGATATCTATGTGTGTATTTGTGTATGTATGTGTGTTGTACATTTTGTTGTGCTCATCCACCTGAGTGTGGTTGCGTTTGTGTATGTGTGAGCATGCATGCCATGTGTGTGTGTTGTAACACAGAGAACAAAACTATTAGTTTGTTTTGAACACTCACTGCTATTGATCAGCAATTTTTGATAAAGTACCTAGCTGCCCAGTCCTCGGGGTCTTCATGTGTTCAGTTAAATGTAGTAGCCAATTCCTAGCCAGAATTAACTAGCAAACAAGAGAATCAATAAACTCATGGTCATTAGAATGAATACAGTCCTTTCAAAATGTACTGAAATTGTTATAAAATTTTTTAAAGGGATTTTACTTGCAGTTACTTCTCACTAATGAGTAAACTTTTCCAATGGCATCAATGTTTTCTCTAAGTGTTGGTGAATGATTTCTCTATATGAATCTCACTTTGTTCTCCAGAGACATGGATGGTGACAATCACACGACAGTCACAGAATTCCTCCTCCTGGGACTCTCTGAAGAGTCAGAACAAGAAAACGCTGTCTTTGGAATGTTCTTGGGGATGTACATAGTCACCATCTCTGGGAATCTTCTCATCATCCTGGCCATCAGCTGTGACCCTCATCTCCACACACCCATGTACTTCTTCTTGGCCAACCTCTCCAGTGTCGACATCTGCTTTTCCTCAGTCACTGTCCCCAAGGCACTGGTGAATCACATGGTGGGAAGCAAGTCCATCTCTTACATGGAGTGCATGGCCCAGATCTATTTCTTCTTAGCATTTGGCACCACAGACAACTTCCTCCTGAGTGTGATGGCCTATGACCGCTATGTGGCCATTTGTTACCCACTCCACTACACCCTGATGATGAGGCCCAGACTCTGTGCCCTCCTGGTGGCCATATCATGGGTCATCACACACCTGCATGCTCTCTTGCACATTCTCCTCATGGTTCAACTCACCTTTTGTTCCCACAATGCAGTGCCCCACTTCTACTGTGATCCCTACCTTGTCATGAAACTCTCTTGTTCTGATACCTTTATCAATGATGTCACAGCCTTTGCTGAGGGTGGAATGATATTTATGACACCTTTTGTATGCATTGTTGTTTCCTATGCCTACATCTGCTCTAAGGTCTTGAAGATGCCCTCTGTCCAGGGAATAAGAAAAGCCATGTCCACTTGTGGTTCCCACCTCACTGTGGTCTGTCTTTTCTATGGGGCAATCCTGGGAATTTATATGCACCCTTCTTCCTCCTACTCACTACAGGATGCAGTGGCCTCTGTCATCTTCACAGTGGTGACCCCTATGGCCAACCCCTTCATCTATAGCTTGAGGAATCGTGACATCAAAGGAGCCCTAAGGAAGATAATTCTCAGGTCTTAGGAATTTCAAATTCTAGAGCTAAGATGACTCCTAGATGTCATGCATTTTTTTTCCTCTTTAAAGAGATCCAGATGGGTCCAGTGCTCAGCATGACAATGTCAGGGATTCTTTTTTTATTTTTAATTATATATATATATATAATAAAAATATTAAAAAATTCTTTAGAAAATTAGATTCTCATACTTTTCCTTCACAATTAAATTTCTGGAATATCAGAGGTAATAATCTTGATAGATGTTTGTAATCATTCTTTCGATTGGCATGCTGACTGATATTTTCTGCCACACACACACTGAACTTTACCTCTTCAAAGGGATGATTATAAGACACTCATTTCCCATTTTTTAAAGAAACTACCATACTAGTTTCCAAAGCAGCTGTACAAGTTTGCACTCCCACCAGCAATGGAGGAGTGTTCCCCTTATCTTACATTCCCTCCAGCATAATCTGTCATTAGTGTTTTCAAGTTTAGCTATTCTGACAGGTGTAAGATGGTATCTCAGAGTTGTTTTGATTTGCATTTCCTTGATGTCTAAGCATGTTGAGCAATTCTTTAAGTACCTTTTGGTTATGTGAGATTCCTCTGTTGAGAATTTTCTGTTTGGATCTGTATCCCATTTTTAATTGGATTATTTGGTATTTTGATATCTAGTTTCTTGAGTTCTTTGTATATTTTCGAGATCAGCCTTCTATCAGATGTGAGGTTGGTGAAGATCTTTACCCATTCGGTCAGTTGACATTTTGTCTTATTGATCCTGTCCTTTGCCTTCCAGAAGCTTCTCACTTTCAGGAGTTCCCATTTATTAATTTTTAATCCCAGTATCTGTACTAATTGTGTTATATTTATGAAGTGGTCTACTGTGTGAATGTGTTCAAGGCTACTTCCCATTTTCTCTTCTATAAGGTTCAGCATAACTTGATTTATGTTGGGCTGGAGAGATGGCTCAGCCTTGGCAGGCTAGACTCACAACCAAAAACACAGTGTGTTGAAAGTTATCTCCAGTCATTTGTGACTTTACTGTTTGTACTGTAAGCATCTGATGTACTGGAGTCATACAGTTAATGAATACATGTCTTCCCCACACAGTAAAAAAAAAATGATCACAGTTAAAATGAGCAAGGATTTTAATTGAGTGATAATAGAAATAAACTCCATAAAATGTGTGGGATGTTCACAGGGAGAATTTGTCCTTTTAAATGCTTGCATTAACAAAATTACAAAAGCATGGGATAAGTACTTATGTTGGAACTAAGTTTCTTTCTCTCTTATCTCTTATTTCTTTGACCCAAGCAGACAGAATGCAAACAGTATGCACTGAGCACATGCCCTAATGAGGACCTCTGAGGAGTCAACCCTCGGGATGCCCAATGTGACAATAAACCTCTCACCCCCATGGGAATCCTGATCTCCAGGGACAGAGCCTGCATCTCTTTGTCTTCTCTCCACTATCTAGGCTTCACCATAGACAGCCAGGCACATCACTCTAAATGTCCTTGAGAGAAGAGCTCCCTCAGTTCTCACACTATGCTGTGAATTTCCCATCATCCAAGTCCAGGATGGAACCAGCAGAGACAGGGATTCTATGAGAGCCTCAGAGAGCAGCAGGGAGAAGCTGGGGACACAGGTTAGGGACTAGTCCATCAAACAGCAGACTGATACCCAGAGACAACTACATAAGGTGTGACACTAGGGGAGCACCCCTCCAAACCTTTCTGTAGCTAGCCAAGTGCCAGAAGAAATGTTTCTGAAGACAACTGGGGTTAGCTGTGCTGTGACAACAGACCCCTATCATCAGCCTTTCCTGGAAAGTGAGACTCTTCTCTAACACATGCAAACTTGTCCTATTCTACACCAAATCTCCACGTTTGTGCCAGTTGCTTCTCTGTGCTCGCTGACTGTGAGCTGTGATTTCAGAACGAAGGGTCTGAGACCCAAGTACTTTGGATACTGTTCTGAGACCCATAAGGAAAGTAGGCTAGTCTGGAAACTACTTATTTTCATTGTGCAGTCCAGGGATCCAAGCTCAGGGACACAGCTCTCAGATATCTCTGGCTCAGTCTTTAGCATGGCTCACAGGATGCTAATGAATGAAGGAGATGTCAACTTGCTTAATCCCACAAACAGATCACTGTCAATGATAGCAGGGCTGTCTCTCTACAAGGAAGCTGCCATGGATGCTGACTTCTACTTCAGAGGACGCCTGCCGGTTTCCAGTCAGAGGGAGAGCAGTTAGGTGTGTGACATGTCTGACACACTGCTTTTCTGAGGAAGTGCACCTTTCTCAGGTGTCACTGTCACTGTCCAGCAGGAAACCTGCCTGTGCCAGGCCACCTCCTGTAACAAATACTATAGTAGGAGAGAAAGGAGTGTTTCACCTTCTTCAGATTATGATTTTAGGATCGATTTCAAGTATGTAGGGCAATTCCTCTGGACTGCATTTCCTCTCTTCTTTTTGTTTCTGTTCTAGGAACCGTCTGTCCTTAGTCCAGGGACTCTTCCATGTGTCAAACTTCCTCCTTCACCCCTTGCATATACAGTTGCCATAAGTCATCAAGACCCCAGGAGCACAGTCTAGGTTTCTCTAAACCCATGTACTCCATATACAGTCGCTTTAGAAGTTATGCTAGGTTCAAAAACAAAGTATTTCTTGGGGGCTATAGAGACCGCTTAGTGTTCAAGAGCACTGCCTGCTTTTCTGAAAGCCGGTGCTGGGTTTTCAGCACTGACATGAATGTGTAACCCACACGGTGAGTCACAGCCATCCACAATTATAGTACAAAGGAATCCAGTGCCCTCTTCCTACACTGCAGGGCACAGGCATGCACTTGGAACACATACATAGCTGCAAGCAAAACACTTATACACAAAATATAATGAATAAATCTAAGAAACATTTTAGTGATTTCTCATCTCAGCACTTTTCCCTTAATTTCAAGAATTTCATCCCTTTGGGACTAGTCACCACACACAGAGCCAGCAGCATCTCTAAACAGCCCATTAGATTCTCCTTCTGTGGAGCTCTGCCTGCCAGTCAGGTCCCATCACACAGAGCAGTGCTGCTCAGCCTTCCTAATACTGCAACCACTCAGCATACTTCCTTATGTTGTGGTCACCACCACCCATAAAATTTTCTGTGTTTCTACTTCATAACTGTAATTTTGCTACTGTTATAACTTGTAGTGTAAATGTCTGGTATGCAGGATGTCTGACATGTGACTGCCAAGAAGTCATGACCCACAGGTTGAGAGCCACTGACACCATGGCTCTGGCTCTTTGTGTGGCTTTGACCACCTAGGCAAATAGTACTTTCCTTTCCTGGACTAACACCTTGGTTTCTCCCAGGAGCACTGCAGCCCAAATCCATTTCACAGAGAGGGTTTATCAGAGCAGGGTTGACTTTGAGACAGACTTTATTAAATTGTTCCTTATCATTCTGTAATTGCTTTTCCTCTCAGAAAAATACTCTCTGGTATGCTCACAGCAGGCTTTACTTCTCTGACTGCAGTGAAGAGGTGGGAAATGCTTACACTGGGGCTCTTGCGTGAGTTCAGTACCAGATAAAATGCCAAGAAAGCCACTAGGCAGGTTTCTCGGAGGCCACACAGTTTCCAGCTCTCTGAGAGTAGGAAAAAGACAGAAGTTCGGGATTACAGTATAGAAACCACTTGCTCCTTGGTTAAAATTTTCAGAGATGAAAGTTATGAACATGCAGACTAAAGAAAAATACTCTAAGTCTGTCTTTAACTTTTTATTCCATTGGCTCCATAAACATGGTCCAGTGACCTAACAGCCCCATCCTAAATTTCTTTTTTTTTCAAAAAAAAGAAAACAAACTATTTTTTTTATTATACATACCAATCCAAGTTCCCATTCCCTCTTCTCCTCTCTTTCCCTCCACATACCCTCCCACCCCACCCCCAATCCTCAGAGAGAGTGAGGCACATTACATTGGGGAAGGTCCAATGTCCTCCCTACTATACATAGGCTGAGCAAGGTATCCATCCAAAGAGAATAAGTTCTCAAAAAGCCAGTACATGCAGTGAAGATAAATCCTGGTGCCACTGTCAGTGGTCCCTCAGTCTGCCCCAGCCATGCAACTGTCAGCCACATTCAGAGGCTAACCCTGTCATGGCTCCCTCATTCAAGATATCTCTTTCCTTGCTCTCATCTCTGTCTTTCCTCTTTCTCAACTATCCCATTCTCTCAAGTTCTCCCCAACCCTCCCCTTCTCTCCTCTTCTTCCCCTTTCACCCTTTCCTTTCCTTTCCTTTCCTTTCCTTTCCTTTCCTTTCCTTTCCTTTCCTTTCCTTTCCTTTCCTTTCCTTTCCACCTTCTTTCCCTTTTCACCCCTCACATGATCCCAATTTTGTCAGGTGATCTTGTCTGTTCCGACTTTCCAGTGGATCTATATATTTTTCTTTGGGTTTGTCTTATTACTTAGCTTCTCTAGGATCATGAACTGTAGGCTTAATGTCCTTTGTTTATGGCTAGTATCCACTAATGAGTAAGTACATACCATATTCATAATTTTGGGTCTGGGTTATTCCACTCAGGATAGTGTTTTCTAATTACATCCTTTTGAATGCAAAATTCAAGATGTCATTTTTTTTTTTAACCACTGAGTAGTACTCTAATGTGTAGATGTGCCACACTTTCTTTATCCATCCTACCACTGAGGGGCATCTAGGTTGTTTCCAGGTTCTGGCTATTACAAATAATGCTGCTATGAATATAGTTGAACAAATGCTTTTGTAGTATGATGCATCTTTTGGGTATATTCCCAAGAGTAGTATTGCTGGATCCTGAGGTATGTCAATTCCCAATTTTCTGAGAAACCACCACACCGATTTCCTAAGAGGCTGCACAAGTTTGCATTCCCACCAGCAATGGATGATTGTTCCCCTTACTCCGCATTCTCTCCAGCATAAACTATACTTGGTGCTTTTGATCTTTTTATCATCTGTAAATTAAATTCAGTCCCTCGATTATTAGAAAAAGGTAAATATTATGTCAGAAATGTTCAGCATTGGAACTTAGCAAACAGGTATGTAGGTCAGAAAGTATGGACACAAGAATACATTGTTGGTGAATTTAGCAGGTGTTTTATTGGAAGATTCTATGATATTGGAAGTGTATTTGTATTTATTCATCACCAACCAGAAAACCATTGATAAAAAGAAACTTTTTGCTTAAATCTTGGCAAATGATGTTACTGACTGATGATACTTTCTTCCCCACAGATGGTGTGTGAGAATGGTCTGTATTCTGTCAATTATATTTTAAATAAATGCTGATTGGCCAGGAGCCAGGCAGGAAGTTTAGGCAGGACAACCAGACAGAAAGTAAAGGCGGGTCAATGAGAACAGGAGAATTCTGGAGAAAAGGAAGCCCATTTCTTGGCAGTTGTGAGCCCATCACCAAAGAAGTAAGATGTGACTGCTTCGTTGAAAAAGGTACCGAGCCATGTGACTAGCATACACAAGAATAATGGGCTAATATAAGTTATAAGAGTTAATAAGAATCCTGAGTTAATGGCTCAATAAGTTTATAGTTAATGTAGATGTCTGTGTGATTTCTTTGAGACTTAATGACTGTGGGAACCGGGCAGGACAGCAAACACAGTCAACACACAGACATGGGTGGAGACAATGAGACCACAGTTGCAGAATTCCTCCTCCTTGGACTCTATTCAAATTTAGAGCAAAAGATCATGTTTGGGCTCTTCTTGCAATGTACATGGTCACCATAACTGGTCAACATCCTGGCTGTCACCTGTGACCCTCATCTCCACACACCCATGTACTTCTTCTTGGCCAACCTCTCCAGTGTCGACCTCTGCTTTTCCTTGGTCACTGTCTCCAAGGCACTGGTGAATCACATGGTGGGAAGCAAGTCTATCTCTTACACAGAATGTACGGCCCAGATGAACCTCATGTTCACATTCAGCAACATGGACAGCTTCTTCCTGAGTGTGATGGCCTATGACTGCTATGTGGCCATTTGTCACCCACTCCACTATACCCTGATTTTGAGGTCCAGACTCTGTGTCCTCAAGGTTGTCCTATCATGGGTCATAACTCACCTGCATGTTCTCTTGCACACTCTCCTCATGGTTCGACTCACCTTCTGTTCCCACAATTCAGTGCACCACTTCTTCTGTGGCCTGTATCCTATCCTGAAGCTCTCTCGTTCTGACACTTTTATTAATGACCTGATGGTCTTCACTGTGGGAGGAGTGATATTCCTGACACCATTTTCTTTTGTTGTTTCCTATGCTTACATTTTCTCTAATGTTCTGAAGATGCCCTCTACCCATGGGATAAAGAAAACTCTGTCCACATGTGGGTCTCACCTCACTGTGGTCTCTCTCTACTACGGGGCAATGCTGGGGGTCTATATGCGCCCTTCATCCTCATACTCACTACAGGACACGGTGATCGCTGTCATCTTCACTGTGGTGACACCACTGGTCAATACCTTCATCTACAGCCTGAAGAATTGGCACATGAAAAGAGCCCTAAGAAGATGATTCTCAGATGTCAGAATGTTAAATTTTAGAGCTGAGAGGACTCTCAGACACCATGCATCTGTTCATCTATGTAGAGAAAATGATGCAGAGATTGGTATGAAATTAATGCATGACATTTCCTGTGACTAATATCAAATGATCGTGGTTGTATTTGTAAATCTGAAGCTGACAGATTCTCATCTTCATAAATGCAGTAATTTACCGTCTGTGAATAGGGCCTATATTGAGGGAGCTCATTTCACAGACAAGAAACTCTGGAATAACTGGGTGTGCTGTGGTTTGTGATGCTCCCTCCCAATCTGTCAGATGCCTGTTCCCACAAGAACTGGGGCTTTTACAAGACTTTAGAGCTGACCCAACCCCCTTCTCTATTCTCTCCCTGATGAGGAACATCTAGTTCACCTGCAAGTTTTTCTCTGTCCCAGGCTTAATAATGTCTTCAATATTTCACGGCTCAGAATGTACCCTTTGCAGACCCCCTGATCCCCTCCTGCCTTGTTGTCCTTTTGCTCCTCAGCATGGGCCTGGGTCCAGGACTGGTGCCACTCAGGGATGGACACTGGAAGCTGCAGACAGTAAGCAAAACTCTCTTTATAGGCAGAGGACCTGGTGGCATAATAGAGATTTTTAAAGAAACAATGTAAAACTAAATCTAATGTTGTAAAATATTATTTCATGATGTGTTACATTTGTTTTTGTTGTGGAACATTTGTTTAATAATGCAAAGATGTGTTGCATTCTTTCATGTTGCATTTGTTTAATTCTGTGAAGCTGTGTTACTTTGCCTTTGTTAAATACCTGATTGATCTAATAAAGAGCTGAATGGCCCATGGTAAGAAAGGTGAAAGAATAGGCAGAGCTGGCATGCAGAGGAAATAAGTAGGAGGAGAAATCTAGGAGAGCGGATCAAATAAGGACAAGAGAATTAAAAAAGGAGGACTCTAGGGGGCCACCTACCCAGCCTCAAAGCCAGCCACAGAGTAAGCATGAAGGTATACTTACGGTCATAAGGAAATGAAAAAGTCTAGAGGCACAAGATAGATGGGATAATTTAAGTTAAGGAAAGCTGGCTATAAATAAGCCAAGCTAAGGGCAAGCATTCATAAGTAATAATAAGCCTCTGTGTGTATATTTGGTAGCTAGGTGGTGGGTCCCCCAAAAGAGAAAAAGAGCCAAAAGAGTACAACTACAATTAAATGCAGAAATGGTCCAGCAAGCTATGAATATTTTCAATTAACGAATAGTACTAAATAGCCTTCATATGCATTGACCATGTCCTGTTACTTGATGGAATGGCCAAGCAGATCATACTCATGATAGGAACATACAAGAATACAGATGACAGTAATGTGAGCAGATTCTGGACACTGTGAAGCATAGAGACAGAATTGCAGAAGGGAATGTGTCTTCCTAATAAACAGCTGATTCCAGCATTCCAGAGAAGAGGCTTTCTGTTTGTCTCTAACTGAGAAACAGTAAATGACAATAGAAATACAAGACACTTTTACCAGGCTATTAGGGTTAACACAAGAGTTGCATAGAAACAGATGTGTCTCTATTTACGCGTAAATCCTGAATATAAACTCCTGTAATCAAAGCATAGAATAGTCCAAACATTCTCACAGACAAGAGAATAAAGCACTGAGCCAAACACCAGTGCAGTGATGGACAGAACCTTGTAGGGAATTGGTCACCCTAAATGGCAATCAGCAAGCAAAGCAACTGTGATAATTAGCTATTTTTTAAACTTTTAAAAATATGTATTATGTATTCTGTGTTCTGCCTACATGCCAGAAGAGGGCACTAGATATCACTATAGATGACTGTGAGACACCATGTGGTTGCTAAGAATTGACCTCAAGACCTCTAGAAGAGCAGTCAATACACTTAACCTCTGCGCCATCTCTCAAACCCTCTATAATTAGCTATTTCAGAGCTCCAGAACTTGCTCCCAACATGGGGTAACAGGGACTTTCTGACAAATTAAAGCTGCAGCTCTTTGGTGAGAAAGGGCTTGGCATGCATGAAGCACTCTCCCCATTCCTAAGCATGGAGAGCAGTCCACTCTCTGAAAGAGCTGGTTCTCAAAGGATCACTGGGCCTGTGCCTTCCAAAATTAGTGGGTGGATGTTGTGGAACATTAAAGATGTGTTATATCTTAAACTGTGGAATATTTTTTTTTAATGCTGCAAAGATGTGTCACATTCTTTTAAACTACATTTGTTTAACTCTGTGAAACTGTGTTACCTTGTCCTCCCAAAACACCCGTTTGGTTTAATAGAGAACCAAAGAGCCAGTAACCAGGCAGGAGAGAGAAATAGACAGGGCTGCCAGGCAGAGAGAATAAATTGGAGAGATCTAGACTTGAGAGGAGAGCAAGGTACAAGAAAAGGAGAAGAGCAAGCCACTGCCCAGCCACTCAGCCACAGGGTCAGTCAAGAAGTAAGAAGGAATGAAAGATATATAGAATAAAAAAAGGTAAAAAGTCAAAAGGCAAAATATAGTTAAAGAGGAATGGGATAATTTAAGTTAGAAAAGCTGTCTTGAAACAAGCCAAGATATAGCCAAGCATTCATAAGTAAGAATAAATCTCCGTCCATTTATTTGGGAGCTGGGTTGTGGACCTCAAAAGAATGAGCAAAACAAAACAAAAACCCAATTACAGGGGTATGTTTTGATTGCTCTAAGGGACACCTCAGAGAAGGGCAGGGATGTTAACCTCACTGGAACCGAGAGCTACAAAGGCTTACCTGAACATGAGAGGATTATCAGCTTTCCCTCCTGTTCCAGTGTTTTCAGTCAGTCACTTAAGGAAGTCAAAGGGAGGAGTTTCCATTTGAGAAAAACTTTTTACAACCAATCAACCAACAATCAGTCAGTCAATCATTCAACAATCAATCAAATTCAAAACCTTGCAGCAAAGAAATTTAAGGTGAAAGACTAAACCTTCTCACCCCCACCCATGGGCCAAGGTTAGAGGTATGTTCTGATAACCCAAGTTCAGCTTTTTGCTGGTGTCCTATCTAATGGTGCAGGAACAAAACAATGTAGAAAATGAAAGGGACAATAAGACCATTAGTAACATTTGCATTAATTAGAAAATGCAAAGGACAAACCGAAAGCAAAGCCAAATCCAAACACGCAAACAAACTCTTAGGAAAAATATGGTCAGTTTTCATGTTTTAAAGATCATAGTGTGTAATTTCAACACTCAAAACTTCTCCAGTGCTGATTGGACTGGAGAGGTGAGTCAATGGCCACATTGCTGGATAACCAGAAGAGCCACTCTCTGGGACCTTCTCAGTGGGACAGAATCCAACCCGTCCCCATCTCCCTAAGCTTTTCTGGCCACCCAGTAGGGTGTGCTCCTGGTATTGGGCTTTCTTTACCCCAACCCATCCTGCCCTCAAGTCTGCCTTTTCGCATGCAACATCCTTGGAGCCCTGCAACACAGCCTACTCCAGTGCTGAGGGGACCAGAGAGCCAGTTGGGAGTGTTCCTGCTGCTGGGCTTTCTTTCTTCCAATCCACCCTTCCCACAACCCCACCTTTTCACCTGCCAGGTCCTTGAAACCCTCCAACAGAGCCTGCTCTAGTGCTGAGGGAACTGGAGAGATGAATCAGTGACCACATTGTGGGATAGCTGGAAAAACCACTCTCTGGGACTTTCCCAGTGGGACAGAACCCAGGGGTTCCTCCCCAACACCCTAAACTTTTCTGGCCATCCATCCGGAAGTGTTCCTGCTGCTGGGCTTTTTTCCCCCCAATCCACCCTGCCCCCAAGCCCGCTTCATGACACAGCCTGCTCCAGTGCTGAGGGAACCTAAGAGAGGGCAAAGAAAAACTCCCAAGTACTCAGACAACTACAGCAAAGATTGGACCAAGATGCCAACCAAGACACTGCTGGCCTCATTTGAAGGAAGAGATGGATAGGCACCAATGCAAGATTTCCTCCATCATCCTAAAAAGCAACATGATAACACGTGAATCCAGTGGACACTCAGCAGGAAGACTTGATCATCCTAACCCCCCAAAAACTAGAAGACAACAACTGTAAATGTAACTTTATGGAAATGATGGAGACATTTAAAGATGAAGTGAAAAACTCCCTTAAAGAAA
Source organism: Myodes glareolus (assembly GCF_982192425.1). Taxonomy (NCBI): domain Eukaryota; kingdom Metazoa; phylum Chordata; class Mammalia; order Rodentia; family Cricetidae; genus Myodes; species Myodes glareolus. The sequence goes on along the minus strand of NC_142034.1, from coordinate 73,724,223 downwards.
TAGAAGAGAAGACAAACAAAAAGTTAGAAGAAATTAATAAATCCCTCAAAGATACCCAAGAAAACCAAGAAAAAGCAATCAAACAGGTAAAGGAAACAGTAAAAGACGTGAAGACAGAAATGGAGGTAATAAAAAAAACACAAACTGATGTTATGGCTGGTTATGGAAAATCTGGGTTAACAAACAGTACCTACAGAGACAAGTATAACCAACAGAATACAAGAGATAGAAGAAAGAATCTCAGGCACTGAAGATACTATAGAGAAAATAGACTCAAAGAAAACATTAAATTCAACAAATTCTTAACACAAAACATCCAGTAAATCTGGGACACTATGAAAAGACCAAACCTAAGAATAATAGGGGTAGAAGAAGGAGAAGAACACCAGCTCAAAGAAACAGAAAATATATTCAACAAAACTATAGAAGAAAACTTTCCAAACCTAAAGAAGGATATCCCTATGAAGGTATAAGAAGCTTACAGAACACCAAATAGACTGGATCAAAAAAATTCCCCTTGCCATTTAATAATCAAAATACAAAACATACAGAATAAAGAAAGAATATTAAGAGCTATAAAGGAAAAATGTCAAGTAACGTATAAAGGTACTATGAAGGCCAGATGGAGGTCCTCTGCACCACCAGTTGCCACTCATAGAAACATCTGAAGGGTACAACCTCCAAAGGAGATAGTGTTGTCTTTAAACAAAGAATCCATGATAGCCTTGGAAGTGATGACTAACGTCTGGAGGAGCTCCATGAGAGAGTTGTCGAAGCAGGAAATACATGGGCACATGGAGCCGGGCAACCACTGTGATGACCAGGAGAAGCAGTCCATTGCTGGGCAGAGTCAATATGTACGGAGCTGTGATTGCAGCACAGAGCTGTTCAGGAGAGCCACTGTCCTCCAGAGTCCCCACCAAGATGAAGTCACTTACCAAGGTGGAGATCCAGAATTCCATTATGCTAGGTTTCCTTGTTTTCCTAGAAAAAGATGGCTTTGTGAAAATTTGTTAATATGGCAACAGTTGTAGTATCAGAACCTCTTATGAAACTGACATGTCTCCAAAATAGATGGCCGCTTCTTTCATTCTTTATTTTCAAGTTTTTAGATTTAAATTGCACTCGATAAAATTTCTGAAGGCTTGTATTGATATCAATGACTGCAAAGTGGTACTCAACTCTAGAATATAACCACAGAGACTTTATCAGTGCTAAGTGATTATCTAATGATGTTTTTTAAAAAAACCTAAAATAGTGAGACTGGGAGGGCAACGGAAGCTAAAGCAATGGTGAATCTAATACTATAATTTAAGAACTTAGGGTCTGATTTGCAACATGCGTATTGCCATAACATACACAGGGGCTTCACATTTCACTAAATAAGAGACAAATTCCTTATTCCTGGTGGTAAGAAGCATAGCTGCCTGACCACCCAAGCCTCCCTTGGGCTTCTTGAATGTAGAGTATATTCAACACGAGTCAGAAAGGCAGGCATGGCTTTCTCTAGCAGTGGTTATTTCATTTGTTTATTAAATTGGTGAAGTACAAGAGGATCCATCAAATATCAGATGTCAAAGAAGTTCTCCTTCCCCTCACCTAAAGATGTGCTCTAGAGTTGGCCAGGGGGACATCCAAGCAGCTTACAGTCTTTGACTAGTTTCCTATGGAGCACGACAGTGGCTTTCCTGTTGTCAGTAATACAGAGAGTTAGTAGAAACAGCTTCCATTGGACAGACTGCATGGGTGGAGCCTCTCTAGTTTCCTGTCACTTTTCAGATTGCCCTTGGATCCTGATGCCCAGGTTTCTTCATTCTTGCTGCTGTCTGTGAACAAAAATCAAAGTTGCACAAAGAAATTCCAAGAGTTGAGCAAAGGGCCTCTTTGCTCTTCATCCAAATGTGTCTGGGCCCGGAGAAAACCAGGGACTGACCCAGGAGTACTCTGCTTTGCCTTCTGATCCCGTGATCTCTTCGTGTTCTTTTGTTCTCTTTTGCTTATATTCAGAGGGACGTATCTCCTGGAGATAAGGCTTCCCATGGAAATGCTGGCCTAGAAAGTAGTGCACAAATGTGCCAATTGAGGGCCATGACTGCGAGTGTCCATTAAGATTTAGTTACCAAAAGTAGAATTTTCAGAGGAGGCCATGTCACCGAGACAGATGACACTGTTGCACCTCTCTGAGGACAAGATGGCTGCACAGTGCAGTCCCCTGGGTCTCGAGGCTAGGCAGAGTTTTTTATTCTTAGAGCCGCTCTGCACAGAGTCCTATTTTCCCAAAGTCCTACTATCAGTACCTTATATCATGAAGCTGTGTAGGAGAGGACAAATATCATTTTGAATATATGAACTAAAAATACAAATTTCATGTTTTGTTTTTCTCTTTTAATTTTCAGGTTTTTATTTTTCCTTTTTAAAATTTTCTGAGAATTTCATATATGTATACAAAGAAACGTGACCATATCTGCTTCTATTTCCCCTCCAACTCTTCACAGATTTACCCCAAGTAAACACCTAGACATCATGTCCTCTCTTAATTGATTGTTTAAATGCCTGCTAAATCCAGCTAGTGCTACCAATACATGTGTTTATGTGTGTGTGTCTGACTGTGTGTCTGTGTGTGTGTGTATCATCCACAGGAATATGGACAACCTACTGGTGGCTACACTCTCACAGATGAATGATTCTTTCTCCATCAGCAGCTGTGAATTTCCAATAGCTTCTCAGTTAGGCAAGGAGACTTGTAAGCTTTTCATCCAGTTTGGAATTCTGACAGACTTCATCTTGCTATATATTGTGCAGGTAACCATAGCAGTGGGTGGTGTTTAAGTGCATCAGTCATATTATGTACAAAGTTATTGTGAAGGAGACCCTGGTGGAACCCCAAACAGTACAGTCTATTGTCATTGTCATTACTATAATGACACACGAATAACCCAGTGCTGAAGACACCATAGAGTTTGGGCTAAGTACATATAGAAATCAATCTCAGACCAGCTGGGAAACTTCCTCCATATTATCTGTTTTTTTTTGTTTTTTGTTTTTTGGTTTTTTTTTTTTAAAAAAACTTAGAATGTACAATCCCTGTAGGGGTGCTAAATTAACAAGGCAAATGTTAAACAGCATCTCTGGATTTCTATTCTTAGTATGTCAGTGTGAGTGTGTGAGTGTGCATCTGCATCTGCGTCTGTGTTTGACTGTGTATGTCTGTGCACATGTGTGCCAGAGGCCAGCATTTTATGTTGTTCTTCAGGAGCCTTTTACTCTGGCTTTTGAGACAAGTAAATTACTAGTTTGGGTAGACTGACTAATTAATGAGAGAGAGAGAGAGAGAGAGAGAGAGAGAGAGAGAGAGAGAGAGAGAGAGATTGAGATAGGGAAAGAGGGAGGAGATTGAGTGTGGAATGGGTTTGTGAAACCTCAAAGCCTGCACTGAGTGGCACACCTCCTCCAGCAAGGCCACACCTCCTAATCCTTTCCAAACATCTCTTCAAAGTAGAGACAAAGCATCCCAGTAGATGACCCTATTGTGGTCATTCTCATTCAAACCGCCACACAATTCCAGGTTACAGTAGGTCATTGATGGGAAGTCTTGATGGCAGGAGCTCACAATGAGGAATCACAGGGATCTCTAAATAGGGGAGAGCAATAGAGAGAGGAGTGTAGGAATGCTGGTGCTCAGCTCCCTTTCTCTACCTCATGCAAGCCAGGACCATCAGCCTAGGGAAGAGCTGCCACTCATCGTGGGCAGATATTCCCACCTTAAGATAACTCAACACGAACATGCTCACAGGCCATCCTAATCTACATAATCCCTCAATGAGACTCCCTTCCCAGGGGACTCTAGATTGATAAGTTGACAGTTTAAAGTAAGTGAATGTGTCCATTGTAAAAGAGTTTGTATGATGAAACTCATCTGGTTGGCTGAGTGTTACACTGTGTCCTGTGCAACATTGCTATGGTCATTTCTTCATTAGCATGTCTCAGGCTTTGAAATGGAGTTAAATTCAGGACCATTTTCTTCCATATTACATATCAGATCCATATCTGAGTTCCTACCCTCATCTATTTCACACTGGAGCCCTTGACATCCTTGAGAGCACAGACAGAACCCAACCACATATCTCCTCACTGGAATAGCTGCACCTGAGCTTACAGTCTTGTCCACAGTAACCATGGCAGCATCTTCACTACCCTGGAGGTCCTTCCTCCCTGACTGTCTGGGAATGAGACCATGCCGAGTTTGGGAAGCCAACCATGTGGGATTTGCATTCCTCTACTCTGATATGACTTATCTACAAGTTCCACCCAATGTGCACAGTTCACAAACCTTCTTGCATGTGAACCCTAAGAGCAGGAGGTAAAATCCCCCAGTGATTCCAGTCTTCATTGAACGCAAAGGAATGCAGGATGATTATAGCCAGGGCTCCATTTCTGAGCTTCATCTGTCTGGACTATGAGCCTGGTGAAGACCAAGATGAAGAGGTGTCCTCCTGTGTAACCAGTTGTACACTCCATTATCCTCAGGAGAACAGAGGCAAATGCATTTCTCAAGTGTCAGGGAGGTCAGGTCAGGATACTTAGTGAGTGATGGAACAATTTTCTATTCACATTTCTTCCTCAAAACTTCTTGAAAGATAGTTTCACTGTATCATCTCTGTCATCAATTGCAGTTGAAGTGGCTGGGAGATTGAAGTTTGTTGACACACCTAATTGGATCACATCCAAAATGCCTACTCCTAGATGTACCACTCCCAGACATTAGCACCACTGATCTTATCATCCCTTTTTCTCTTCCAAATGGATTTATTTAGTCATTCTCCAGTCACATCCTCAGGAGCTTCCCATAAGATTTGATGATGATCCATTAAGGCGCCTATGGTGATGAAATCATGGAGTGGCCATGCATAAGTGATGTCAGTGAGAGAAGCTTCAGCATTAGATGGAAGAGGCGGGGTTAATCACAGTCAGTATTGCTGTGTGATAGTTGATCACATTCTGACAATAAGATTTGCTTTGAGTTAGGGGATGGAGCTAGCCACTAGCTGAGCAAAATTAACCAAAGAGTTCTTGGAGGACTGAGGACAGATAGGAGTCAGGAAATAGTGGGGCTGAGAGTGGATCTCAGCCTTTTGGATTGAAGAACAGCAGAGAGAGAGGAGGTCATTGGTGGTTTCTTCGTCATGTCTCTGATCTGTTAGGTTCTTATGGCAACTTATTGATACCTATTGATACTTATTGATAAAGAATATCAATTAAACAAATGCTTCACAGTTTCATGTCAACCTTCTATGTTTCAGGAAGAAGAAAACTGACTATAAAGAGAACTGAGCTCGTTAAAAAAAGTCTGTGCATCCCCAGATTTCTTCATTGAGCATCCACAGTTTTGTGTGATGTATCAGAATCCTTTGGGAAATGCTGTGACATTTGTATGTCTGGCTCTCTCTTCTTTACAAGTTAGAGGCAAGAAAGAACTGCACAGAAGTAGGTTGTAATGATCATGCTAGGGCTCAATGAGAAATGGCCTCTATTAGGTCTTATGTTTGAGCACTTCATCCCCAGTTGGTGGTGCTGTGTGGAACCCTTTAGGAGGCACAGTCTTCTGAAGGAAGTACATCAGAGGGTGTGGGCATTGAGAGTTTATAGTCTCATCCCACTTCCTTTTCTCTTTTTACTGTTTCCTATGTGTGGATGAAAATGTGATCAGCCAACTTCCTATTCCTGCTGCCATGCCCTGCCTTCCTTGCCATTAAGGGCTCTCCCTCTGGGACTGTGAGACAACATAAACTGTTTCTTCTCTAAGTTGCTTTGGTCTTGAGGATTTATTACAGCATCGTAAGAGTAAGATCAGATCTTATCTCTGAGCATAGGGAGATTCAGGTTTCTTTTTTCATTTCCTGTGCAGTCTAGGATGTGAAGGTTATGTCTTAAAGACATTGTCGGGGCTAATGGGGGCTCTCAAGTCAACCTAATAACTCAAATGATCCCTTCTCTACTGTGCCTGCTCCTGCTCTTGCCTTTGTTGTAGTCACTGGACACAGAGATTTTTATAGTATTTATCAACTGTCAGCATTTTCAGAAACAATTGGGATGTCATTTCATAGATGGGGGACAAAAATTAAAAAGATCACGTCTCCATGTCATATGTGAGGAAAAACTATCCTTCTCAGACCTCTGTCAGCTCACCTGGGGTCATTTGGGGTCCCTGGAAATGCTACTATAAACTACCATTTGTCCCATGTATAATTAGGAGAGTGTTGTTTGATTTGTAATATTTAGGATTACATTCTAGACATGCTATTGGCATTTCTTCATTATTGACTTTAGTTTTTGTCAAAAGTAATAATATGTGAGCTACGTGGTGTGTGGTGCTTGTGTGTGTGTGTGTGTGTATGTGTGTGTGTCTGTGTGTATGTGTGTATGTTGCGTACACATATGTGTATTTAGGTGTGCGCCCCTGCATATGCACATGTGGAAGCGAGAGCAGGATGTCCACTGCCTTCCTCACTCAATCTCCAGTTTATTGCATTAGACAAGGTCAAACATTCACACTTACAAAATAAAAATATTTTTTTGTTTTGTGTTTTTGAAACAGAGCCTTACCATGTAACCATAACTGGCCTGATACTCACAGAGATCCTGCTAACTATGTCTTTGAGTGCTGGGATTAAAGGTATCTTCCACCAGACCCAGACAAATAAATCTTTAAAACCAGTTTGTCAAGACAAGCCTCTCACTGTCTTGTCCCAGAGCAGCATGTTTCCAGGTCTATGGACCACAAACACTCAAGGGTGGATGCTGAGAAACCAAAGGGGGCTGCTCCTTCCCTAGTCACCATTACTATTTGAGTTTATTAAAAGACCCATCAGTCACCTGTTCAGGACACCCAAATGGAAATGTATAATGTCTTTTTCTAAGGCTTAACATGGATATATTCCACTGACAAAAGAAAGACCAGTGGGAGAGAAACACACAGGCGCACTCAAAACTATCTGATTCTTGGGTTTAATTGCCTAAAATTCAAGGAGAATTCACCCAAAGAGACCAGAAGGAAGGCCAAAGAAACTTAAATGGGAAAAAAAAGGAGTTTAGGAGAATAGTAAACTTACAAGTAAGCAGAGCAGGTAATGGGACCAGACCAAAGAACCAGGACCAGTGAGATGGCTCTCTGGTTCAAGGTGCTTGCTACCAAGCTTGAGGACCCAAATTGAATCCCCTGTGGCAGTGTGAAAAATGATGATCCTCGCTTGATAATAAGATTCCTAAGGGGCCCAGAGAAGTGTCTGAGTGGTTAGGATCACTGGCGGTTCTAACAGAGAATCCCAGCATAATTCTCAGCACCACATGCACTCAATTGTTTCTGACTCCAGTCTCAGTGGATCTGATGTTATTCGGGTCTCCGTGAACATCATGCATAGATGATACACATAAATACATACATGCAAATACCATATAATATAAAATGAACAAAAAATTTAAAAGAGCACTAGAGACTCAGAACCATAAAATAAACTATTATGAACTGGGAAAGAAGGCATCAACCCTGAGAAAATGAAGCAAGAATCTGGTTCTTATGTTCCTGACTGTGTTTCCTTGCCCCCTGAATATCTCATTGACTGAGTTTTTCTGGGAGGTACAATCTTAGTACAGTCCCTGCCAAACTCCCCATTCTCCTGGGGCTTGAGATGCGCCCCTCCCTTTCCAGATAGAAGGACTTAGTCACATAGTCAACTGCAACTTTTCTTCAGTCCTAGAATAAATGCAAAAGCACTCTGCAAGCAGGCACCAGCTGCTAGATAGGGAAGATGGGAGCCCAGTGCCTCCTGCTGGGTGGGATTCCCTGATGAACACCATACTGAAAATGGACCAGAATGATTTAGGAATCCCACAGTCCTCTGACTTCCACATGCATGTTGGCAAAGAGACACAGAGAGAGACACAGAGACAGAGAGACACACACAGAGATAGAAAAATGGTGCAAGAATAAATACCTAAATCGTAATAAATTTTTATTATTAAGAAAGAGTCAAGAAATAGTCTTATGGAGTCTTAGCATGAAATTCTAAGTTAGCATGAGTTCTGCCCACAACAACTTGAACCTTGGTTGTGGAATACGTTCCAACTTCTTGACAATGTGAAGAAATAACTGCATTCCATTACTGATAGTTTACCTTGCGGTCATACCAAACCTGTTGTCTGTGGCCCCTAACTCTGATGTGTGCCTGGAATAGGAGGCAGCTAATCATATGCGGCAGTGAGTTTACCCCTTTTAGTTTTTCTTAGCTTTATATCTCTTATATTATATGTATACTATCACAGCTGATCTTATTCACTGCCACGGTTTCCCCCTCAGCCTTGGGGCCATTGAGTGCTGCCAGCTGTTCACTTGTTTATTCTGAGGACTCCACACTGAAATATTATCTTTCCCTTTTTAAAATTGCCCATGAACCAAACACACCACAATCATGTGTGAAGTGACCAAAGACAAATAAAGATTTAAAGGGAAAGAAGCTGAACCCTTTAGGAACTGGATCAAGTAAGTCCGATACATAGAACCTAATTTAAAATCTCTGTCGCCTGCCCAGAGTTTGGTTTTGTTTTAGGACTTCACAAAATGACTACGAGGTTAGACTTAACTTTTGAAGTGTTCCTTTGAGAGTCTGCCTGACCTCTCTGTTCCTTAGCTCCTTGCCTACTCTAACAATTCCTGCCTCCCAGAGGAAAAGGAAATCTCCCAGGAGGGCTACTGTAGCAGTTCCTTTACAGTGGCTGTGACAAACACATGACCACACAGCTGACAGGAGAGAGAGTTTATTTTGACTGATGGATCCAGAGGAATAAGAGTCCATCATTGCAGGAACCATGGCAGCTGCAGGATGGGGAAGCTGAGAACTCATCCTCAAACGCAAGCATGGTACAGATCGTGAACAAGAAGTGTCACATAGCCCAAGTGGCATATTGCCTCCAGCAAGGACACACCTCATAAACCCCACATATAGCGATATCAACTGTGGACCAAGAGTTCAAATCTGAGGTCCTAAAGGGAACATTTTTATTCAAACCACAACAGTAACCATCTGGTTTAGGACTCTTATTCCAACATTATCTTAACAAAGGCCATTACATGTTATAGTGACCAACACAGGATGACACATTCCTGCCACCAGACCAAAGGAGACCATGGGGAGACTGGAGTCTATTTCAAGGGTCACCAGTAACACTCTGGGTTCACGAGGGGCCAGGAGGAGTGTTTAGTGGCTCTAGGGAAATCCTGCACCAAATCACTGATAAGTTTTTATTACATGCAGAAAGAATATTTTATATCTCCTGTGGTTCTGAGAGAGTTGGGTGACAGGACTCATGTGACAGTTGAGGAGGAACAAATGGTACCTGTGTGGAGGAGAGAGATGTACAGGGAGAGAAATTGGTGAAATTCCCCAGGATACAGATAACTACAGTCAGAGGCAGGACAGTCGGGAAGGAGCTGATGGTGAGGACAGGAAGGACACAGAAGCCAGTAGAGTCGGGGAAGAAAAGAAGTAAGGACTCAGAGGCCATGAGGGAGAGCTACTGAAGAGTGACCACTGCCCCAACTCAGAAGATGGAGGGCAAAACTATCTGGATGTGAGGACAGAACATGACAAGTGACATTGTAGACACTAGACCTTTAGTATACACTAGAAGAGGGCTGGACACTTTGACACATATTCCAGAATAGGCTTGCACTTGGACCTTGAAGTCCTGAGTTCCAATTACAATCATGACATTAATTCAACTCCCCATGTCTCTAGGCATCGCCGTGACTCTAGACACTTTAGTTCTGTAAGGAAATCTGTTCCCTGCAGCTCTTGGAAATGTGCACAGACACAGGCTTGTTTTGGTGAGTAAAACCACTACGCAAGGCTTCCTGACACTTGCTAGGCATCCCTAAGAATCATGCTGAGGAGCAAAGCCCTGAAATGTTAGGTGGGAAGAGAAGTCCAAAGGTTAGTGTTCTGAATTGTAGCATGTGAGACAGGGACCTCAACCTGGTACAAAGGACAATCACCACCACCACAGGTACCAGAGACCCTAAGAATGGAACACTCTATAACCAGCAACCTCTAGTTGTCTAGTATGGCTAAATTTAACTTTCTGTGGGTCATTTACCAGGATAACCACAGCTCTGCTTGAGGCCATAGGGGTAGATAATCATATCTCTTAAAAGTCCCTGATCACTGTTATAGACAGTATCTCAGGGGATGTAAAACACATCCCAGTTCAGAATGTTTCCAAATGTTTTCAGTTTCTCTTATCTGTGAAATGTGCATCTTAGAGTCATCCCTTTGAGAAGATAAATTTCAGAGTGTGTGACAGAGAGCATTAGTCAGTTTCTGGATCAAAACATGAACATAGACATTTATCATTAATCCCAGCAGCCATCCTGCTGAGCACTGGACCTGTCAGGATCTCTCTCTATAATAAGGAAAAAATTCATGGCAACTAGGAATCCCCTCTGGTTCAGAAATTTCAGATTCTAGGACCTGAGAATTATCTTCCTTAGGGCTCCTTTGATGTCACGATTCCTCAGGCTATAGATGAAAGGGTTGACCATGGGGGTCACCACTGTGAAGATGACAGAGGCCACTGCGTCCTGTAGTGAGTAGGAGGAAGAAGGGTGCATATAAATTCCTAGGATTGCCCCATAGAAAAGACAGACCACAGTGAGGTGGGAACCACAAGTGGACATGGCTTTTCTTATCCACTGGACAGAGGGCTTCTTCAAGACCTTAGAGCAGATGTAGGCATAGGAAACAACAATGCATACAAAAGGTGTCATAAATATCATTCCACCCTCAGCAAAGGCTGTGACATCATTGACAAAGGTATCAGAACAAGAGAGTTTCATGACAAGGTAGGGATCACAGTAGAAGTGGGGCACTTCATTGTGGGAACAGAAGGTGAGTCGAACCATGAGGAGAGTGTGCAAGAGAGCATGCAGGTTTGTGATGACCCATGATATGGCCACCAGGAGGACACAGAATCTGGGCCTCATCATCAGGATATAGTGGAGTGGGTGACAAATGGCCACATAGCGGTCATAGGCCATCACACTCAAGAGGAAGCCGTCCATATTGCCAAATATGAACAAGAAGTACATCTGGATCATACACTCTGTGTAAGAGATGGACTTGATTCCCACCATGTGATTCACCAGTGCCTTGGGGACAGTGACTGAGGAAAAGCAGATGTCGACACTGGAGAGGCTGGCCAAGAAAAAATACATGGGTGTATGGAGATGAGGGTCCCAGCTGATGGCCAGGATGATGAGAAGGTTCCCAGCGATGGTGACCATGTACATCCCCAAGAACATTCCAAAGACAACGTCTTCTTGTTCTGACTCTTCAGAGAGTCCCAGGAGGAGGAATTCTGTGACTGTTGTGTGATTGTCACCATCCATGTCTCTGGAGAAGAAAGTGAAATTCGTATAGAGAAATCTTTCACCAACAGTGTAAAGAAACTGAAAAATTTTAGTTGAAGTTTTGGTTGAGTTGAAAAATTTTACTCATTAGTTGAGAATTAGCTGTTAATAAATTCCCTTACAATGTATTTTTATAGCAAAAAATTAGTCCATTTTGAAAGGATTGAATTCTAATATCTATGATTTTATTCTCTTATTTGCTAAGTGCCCTATATATGTCCATTTTACAGAATAGTTAACTAACTCTAGGAGTTTATATACTACATGAAGAAACTGAGGAGTGGACACCTAGGTGCTTTATCAAATTTGTTGATCAATATCAGTGAAAGTTCAAAGCAAGCTGATGATCTTGTTCTCTGTGTTACACAAACAGACATGGGCAAGCATTCTCACACAAACAAAACCAGAACCACACATATGTACATGAACACACACCATGTATAACACACACACACATACACAAATAGGCACCTTGAATCTCAGACACACAAACACACTTTTTTTCATTGTTCTTTGGCCTGACCAGAAATTTCTGAGCTTATGCAATCTTCCTGCCTCAAATTCAAACTGGCTCAAATAGGTAGGTACCAAGACACCAGAAATTATACCTGAGAAGGGAGGGGAGTCACCCTGGAGTGATCGGAGGCCTGGCTAGGGAAGGGACAGAGAGGCGACAGGTGTCAGGAGAAATGGCCTGGCTGCAGGAACAGCACATGACATGGAAATTGATGACGTTGGGTACAGGATGCTCGTGTGGTCCAGACAGCGAGCTGACCGCTGCTGAGAGTGGAGCTAAGCACAGCACTGGGTTGGGAATCCAGGTAACTTCCGGAGCATTGCCATGGATATAGACCAGCGTAACAACAGCAGCAGCAAAGAGTTAGAATGTGGGTTGGGGAGATGGCTCTGTGGGTAAAGACATGCCATGTAAGTGTGAAGACCTGAGTTCAAATCCCCAGAACCCACCTGAAACTCCACACCATTGAGCACGTCTTCTATCCCAGTGCTTTTATAGTGAAATGACAAGCAGAACTATGTATGGGTGCTGTGACACACGTGCAGCTATACCCATAAACATACATGTACACACACACGCACACACACACACACACACACACACACACCAATATTTAAAAGCTAGAAAATGCTTCTAATGGATCACAGGTTCCGTGGACTGTAGAAGCAGAGAGATGAGAGTTGGAACGATGGGTAGTTCATAAGGACCAACAAAAGTGGCCCTTGACTGTAGGTGTTAATGTTCTAGAAGCCACATAGTTTCCCATCAGAGAAATAGGAAAAGACATACAATGAGATGTAAAGGCAACTTGCTCCCGTATGGTGAAACCACAGCTAACTCACTCCTAAGTTTGTTGAGCTGCAGCTATTCTATATTTTCTTATACTGTGCGTTTATAGTGGTTGAGTGCGTTGACTTCCCATGTGTAGACCCTGGGTCTGCCCCTGCTCCTGGGGTTCATCTTGAGGACAGTTTCTGGTCAGCCAGCTAAAACATTCTGTTTGTTCCTGTGCTCCCTCTGCCTCACCTGGTGATTATCTGTAGGGCATTGTTTCATCTTTGGTATGGTAATTTCCCACCTGCCTGGAGGGAAATCCTTGTGCAGCAGCGAGGTATTTAAGGATTTCCCCAAAGTTGAATAAATGGCATACAGCTGATCTCCTTCCAAATGACCCAGGTCTCTTGTGTGTTCTTTCAATCTCCAGGCCTTTTAAGGTACAGTGGCGCACAAACTGTACTGAGGAGCTAACACTGAATTGGGTGTTACACCCATGGGAGCCCTTACCCATTGGGAGGAGTACATTTGGGAAGGTTTGCGGGGAGGGAAGGGAGGAGAGGTGGGGTGAACTGTGGATGGAATGTAAAATGGAATTCTAAAAAATTAATATAAAAAAGAGATGGCAGATATTAAAATGGTCAATGTCTTGGAATAATACTAACATTTTTGGGTTTAAGCTTCCCAGTGCATTATGGTTGGTCATCCATAGATGCCCCTTTCTTTGAATGGCTCTTCAACTCCAGCTTTTGGATTCTAATTCTTCTTCCCCTTAAGCTTTCTTATAAGAGACAGAATGTTGTTGTCGTGACTGTAAAAAGAGAATCTTCAGGATATATGTATGCATGCATATATAAACACACATATGTATGTGTGTATATGCGTACCTAAATGTGTATTTGTTTTGTTGAATGATTTCTGTGAATCATAGGAGTGTTGGGTGTGTCTGAGATGCCAAATGTGAAGACAAGTCTGCATCACAGGGTGTTTGAGACTCTGAACCTTAAAGATTGCTTTGTCTCTGGACTCCAGCAGCAGTCAACTCTCCACTGCCCAGTTTCCGTAGCATCCAAGCAGCCACAGTCTGAGACACAATCATTATACAACCACACACTCCAGGGGACAGACACAGAACAAAGAAGAGGACCAGGATAAAATAATGACATTCTCCATCTCTGTTTTTTTTCTTCCTCTCTGTAACTGTCTCTCTCTGTGTGTATCTCTCTCTGTGCCTCTCTCTCTTGCTCTCTCTCTCTCTCTCTCTCTCTCTCTCTCTCTCTCTCTCTCTCTCTGTGTGTGTGAGAGAGAGAGAGAGAGAGACAGTGTGTGTCTATCTCCTCTCTCTGTGTGTATTTTGGTGTCACTGTTTCTCTATGTATCTCTTAGTCCTTGACTATGTCTCTCTGATTCTGTCTCTGTCTTTGTCTGTTCTCTGTCTCTCTTTTTTTCTCTCTCTCTGTTTCTGACCAAGCTTTTAAACAGTCTGCAGTACTGCTCCTAACTCTCTAAACTCCATTCTGTTCTTGTGCTTCCTCTACCCACATTGTAGCTTCCACTGTGTTCCTAGCTCAGAGAACCTCATGTAGGAATAAGGATTGGATATGGAGGAGTGAGAACCTTTTCCTCCTTTGAATTTGGCCAGATGCAGAGGGATTGAATGAAGCTCTTTCTTTATAAGTCATTCCATGGGCTCAAGTCTATGGGAGTCTACCTGCTGTGGGGGTGCACTCTGCTGTTTCCTCAACCTCCTTACCTGGGTGCTCTTGTCTGCTCTCAGATGTCTTCAGCAAAGTTCTGTGTCCGCTGGTGCCATGGTTGAGGCAGGGTTTTGAGAAATCCACACTTGAGGGTGAGAAAGGAAGGGCCTTAGTCCCTAGAAGAGAACATCTAGAATGAGGCATGTGGCTCTCTCTGTCAAGCTTGGATGGTTAGGAGTGAATAAATTGATGCTCTATCCCTGGAGGTGGTACTGCCGTGAAGATGGAGCCAAGTGTGTGCTCCCCTAGGGTGGATTTCTCAGAGGTTCTAATTAGAGACACAGGTGAGGTGTTCAGTCTATATTCTGTCTGGGCACTGAAAATTAGGATCCTAGAAAGTCAGTTATTATACAGGTCCTCACTGCAAGGGCTCTATTCTTGCATAATTATTTATATTTAATCATATCTGATAACATGGGTTTTAGAAATATATATATATATATATATATATATATATATATATAAAATCACAGTATATAAATCTTTTGTATCATATAACAATACATTATAAAATTTTGTCAAGTAACAGTAGAGGTTAAGGTTAGCATGAACTTGATACCAGAATCTAGTGAATACATTTCTAGAAATCAGACCACAAACCAATTAGTGTCATCATCATTGGTATGGCCTAAAACCAAAACTGGAGCCCTCTATCAAGTATGAATCAATTATGAAACACAATTGCAATGGTTTTTATAACAATGATATGAATGATGAACAAAAGGAACTTAAATATTAGTGTAAAAATTTCTAATAAATCCCAAATGAAAGGGCTCTTTGACTTGATTAAAGGCTTTTACAAAAATATTTCATTACCATCAGTACAGTGCCCAATATTAATTTTTATTTGTCATGTATTTCAACTGCTCTTCTCCAAATGACTTTACTATTCTTCTCATTCCCCTGTTCATGTAACAGTTAGACTAAGCTCATCAACTTATAAAAATACATTTTACAGTGTTGAATTTGGCAACAATAAACCCATTCACAGCCTAAAAAGTATAAATTTCCTATGGACACCACGCAAACACTACCACCAAAAAAAATAACCAGAGTTAACAACCACTGGTCATTAATATCGCTTAATATCAATGGACTCAATTCACCTATAAAAAGGCACAGGTTAAGAGAATGGCTATGAAAACAGAACCCAGCATACTGATGTTTATAAGAAACATACCTCAACCTCAAAGACAGACAGTACCTCAGAGTAAAGGGTTGGTAAAAGGTTTTCCAATCAAATAGACCTAAGAAACAAGTGGGTGTTGCTATCCTAATATCTAATAAAATAGATTTCAAACTAAAATCAGTCAGAAGAAATGGAGAAGGACACTTTATAGTCATAAAGGAAAAATTCATTATGAGGAAGTCTCAATCCTGAATATCTATGCCCCTAATATAAGGGCACCCACATATGTGAAAGAAATATTACTAAAGCTTTAATTGCATATCAAATGGCACACACTAATAGTACGAGATTTCAACACTTCTCTCTCACCAATGGACAGGTCAGCCAGACAGAAACTTAACAGAAAAACAAGAGAACTAACAGATGTAATGAATCAAATGGACTTAACAGACATCTATAGAACATTCCACCTAAACAAGAAAGAATACACCTTCTCAGCACCTGATGGAACCTTCTTGAAAATTGATCACATACTTGGTAACAAAGCAAACATCCACAGATACAAAAAAATTGGAGTAACCACCTGTGTCTTATCAGATCACCATGGAATAAAGGTAGAATTTAACAACAATACTACCCCCAAAAAGCCTACAAACTTATGGAAACTGAACAGTCAACTACTGATCCACACCTGGGTCAAGAAAAAAATAAAGAAAGAAATTAAAGTCTACCTTGAATTCAACAAAAATGAAGGCACATCATATCCAAACCTATGGGACACTATGAAAGCAGTGCTAAGAGGAAAGTTCATAGCACTAAGTGCCCACATAAAGAAAATGAAGAAAGCTCACTTTAGAGACTTAACAGCACACCTGAAAGCTCTATCAAAAAAAAAAAAAAGAAGCAGACTCACCCAGGAGGAGTAGAAGTTTGGAAATAATCAAACTGAGGGCTGAAATTAACAAAATAGAAATACAGAAAATAAGCCAAAGAATCAATGAAAGAAAGAGCTGGTTCTTTGAGAAAATCAACAAGATTGACAAACTCTTATCCAAACTAATCAAAAGACAGAGACAGAACACCCAAATTAACAACATCAGAAATGAAAAGGGGGACATAACAACAGACCCTGAGGAAATTCAGAGAATCATTGGGTCTTACTACTAAAGCCTATACTCCACAAAACTGGAAAATGTAAAAGATGTAGACAATTTTTTAAAGATAGATACCATATACCAAAATTAAATCAAGACCAGGTAAGCAATTTAAATAGAGCTATAAGTCATGAGGAAATAGAAGCTGTCACCAAAAACCTCCTAACTAAAATAAGCCCAGGGCAGAATGATTTTAGTGCAGAATTCTACCATAACCTCCAAGAAGAGTTAATACCTATACTCCTCAATATGTTCCTCATAACAGAAACAGAGGGGTCATTACCAAGCTCTTTTTATGAAGCTACAGTTACCCTGATACAAAAACCACACAAAGACTCAACCAAGAAAGACAATTACAGACCAATCTCACTCATGAACACTGATGCAAAAATTCTCAATAAAATATTGGCAAACCGAATCCAAGAACACATCAAAAAAATCATCCATTATGATCAAGTAGGATTCATCCCAGAGATGCAGGGCTGGTTCAACATACAAAAATCTATCATTGTAATCCACCATATAAATAAACTGAAAGACAAAAACCACATGATCATTTTATTAGATGCTGAAAAAGTATTTGACAAAATTCATGATAAAGTTCTTGGAGAGTTTAGGGAAACAAGGATCATATCTAAATATAGTAAAAGCAATATACAGCAAGCCAACAACTAATATCAAATTAAATGGAGAGAAACTCAAAGCGGTTCCCCTAAAATCAGGAACAAGACAAGTCTGTCCACTGTCTCCATATCTCTTCAACATAGTGCTTGAAGTTCTAGCAATAGCAATAAGACAACATAAGGAGATCAAGGGGATTCAAATTGGAAAGGAAGAAGTCAAATTTTCGTTATTTGCAGATGATATGATAGTGTACATAAGTGACCCAAAAAACTCTACCAGAGAACTCCTATGACTGATAAATACCTTCAGTGGTATGGCAGAATACAAGATCAACTCAAAAAAAAATCAGTAGTCCTCCTATATACAAAGAATAAAGAAGATGAGAGGAAAATCAGAGAAACACCACCTTTCACAATAGCCACAAAAGGCATAAAGTATCTTGGGGTAACAGTAACCAAGGAAGTGAAAGACCTATTTGACAAGAACTTTAAATCTTTGAAGAAAGAAATTGAAAAAATACCATAAAAAGGAAATATCTTCCACGTTCTTTGATAGGAATGATCAGCATAGTAAAAATGGCAATCCTACCAAAGGCAATCTATAGATTCAATGCAATCCACATCAAAATCCCAACACAATTCTTCACAGACCTTGTGAAAACAATAATCAACTTCATTTGGACAAACAAACAACCCAGGATAGCCAAAACAATCCTATACAATAAAGGAACTCCCGGAGGCATTACCATTCTTGACATCAAGCTGTATTACAGAGCTACAGTAATGAAAACATCTTGGTATTGGCATAAAAGCAGAGATTTTGACCAATGGAATCAAATTGAAGACTTGGATATTAATCCACAAACCTATGAACACCTGATTTTTGGCAAAGAAGCTCAAATTATACAATGGAAAAAAGAAAGCATCTTTAACAAATGGTGCTGGCATAACTGGATGTCAACCTGTAGAAGAATAAAAATAGATCCATATGTATCATCATGCACAAAACTCAAGTCCAAATGAATTAAAGACTGAAATATAAATTCTACCACACTGAACCTGATAGAGGAGAAAGTGGGAAATAGACTTCAATGCATAGATACAGGAGACCACTTCCTAAGTATAACCCCAGTATCACAGACAATAAGAGTAACAATAAATAAATGGAACCTCCTGAAACTGAGAAGTTTCTGTAGAGCAAAGGACACTGTAAATAAGATAAAAAAGACAACCTACTGAAAAGGAGAAGATCTTTACCAACCCTACATCAGAAAAAGAACTTATCTCCAAAATTTATATAAAGAACTCAAGAAATTAGACATTAAAATTCTAAACAACCCAATTTTAAACATGGGTACTGAACTAAATAGAGAATTCTTAAGAGATGAATTTCAAATGGTCAAAAGATACTTAAGGACATATTAAACTTTATTGGCTATCAGGGAAATACAAATCAAAACAACTTTGAGATGCTATCTTATACCTGTCAGAATGGCTAAAACCAAAAACACCAATAATAGCGTATGCTGGAGGGGATGTGGAGTAAGGGAAACACCCATCCATTGCTGGTGGGAATGCAAACTTTTGCAACCACTTTGGAAATCAGTGTGGAGGTTTCTCAGAAAATTGGGAGTCCACCTACCTCAGGATCCAGCAATTCCACTTTTGGGAATATACCCAAAAGATGCTCACTCATACTACAAAGCATTTGCTCAACTATGTTCATAGCAGCACTGTTTGTAATAGCCAGAACTTGGAAACAACCTAGATGTCCCTCAATGATAAAATGAATAAAGAAAGTGTGGCACATTTATACATTAGAGTACTGCTCAGTGGTAAAAAAAACAATGACATCTTGAATTTTGCATGCAAGTGGATGGAATTATAAAGCACTATCCTGAGTACGATAACCCAGACCCAAAAATATGAATATGGTATGTACTCACTCATGAGAGGATTCTATCCATAAACAAAGGACATTTAGCCTATCGTTCATGATCCTAGAGAAGCTAGGTAATAAGGAGAAACCAAAGAAAATCATATATAGATCTACCTGGAAGTTGGAAGCAGACAAGATCATCTGAACAAATTTGGGAGTCTGGGAGTAAGGGCGTAGAGGGAAAGGAAGAGGGGAGAAGGGGAGGGTTGTGGAGAGCTTGGGAGAGTGGAATGGTTGAGATAGAGAAAGGACGGATATGGGAGAAGGGAAGGAGATATCTTTATTGAGGGAGCCATTTTGGAGTTGGCAAGAGACTTGGCTCTGGAGGGGTTCTTAAGAGTTCATGGGAATGGCCCCAGCTAGGACCCTGGGCAGTGGAGGAGAGGGTCCCTGAACTGGCCTTGTCCTATAGTCAGACTGATGATTATCTTGAATATCACCATAGTACCTCCATCTGGCAACGAATGGATACAGAGACCCACATCAGAGCACTGGGCTGAGCTCACAAGGTCCAGTTGAAGAGCAGAAGGAGGGAGAATATGAGCAAGGAATTCTGAACCACAAGGGGTTCACTCACTGAGACAGTGTGCCTGAGCTAATGGGAGCTCACCAACTCCAGCTGAACTGGGAATGAACGAGCCTGGGATCAAACTGGTCCCTCTGAATGTCGTTGATGTTTGGGGCAGACTGAGGGGCCAATGACAATGGCGCTGGGATTTGTTTCTACTGCATATACTGGCATTTTGGCATCCTATTCTCTTTGGATGTATCACTTGTTCAGCCTGTATGTTGTGGGGAGGGCCTTGGGCTTCCCACAGGGCAGGGTACGCTGTCCTCTCTTAGGATTGGAGTGGGTGGGAGGGAGGGTGTGTGTGGGAATGTGGGAGGGAAGTGGGAGGAGGGTAGGAAGTAGGAATTTTGATTGGTATTATTTTTAAAGTAATAAAAAAAGAAAGGAATGCTGGCCCTTGGTGGTCCATGATCCTATGAATCATTAAAAAAAGATATAAAAAGTCTGATTGCTCTCAAAAAAAATTAAAAAAAAGAAACCATTGCAATTGTGTTTGATAATTGATTCATACTTGATTGAAGGATTCAATTTTCTTATTAGGCTATACCAATAATGATGTCATTAATTGGTTTGTGATTTGATTTCTAGTATGTATTGGCTAGGTTTTTGATTGAAGTTCATGGTGATCTAAACCTCTACTGTAATTTGACCAACTTTTATGTTGTATAGCTATATGATACACAATGCTTATATATTTTGATAGCATATAATATACATTTGTAAGCACCATGTTATCAGATAGGAATAAATATAAATAATTAACCAAGAATAGAGCTCTAGCAATGAGCACTTGTACAAGAACTGACTTTCTGAGGATCCTATTTTCATTTCCCAAAGAGAATATAGATTGTGAACACCTCACCTGTGTCTCTAATTAGAACCTCTGAGAAATCCACCCTAGGGGAGCACACACTTGGCACCATCTTCACAGCAGCACCACCTCCAGGGATGGAACATCAATTTATTCACTCCTAACCATCCAACCTTGACAGAGAGAGTACATGCCTCATTCTAGATATTCTCTTCTAGGGGAAAAGGCCCTTCTTTTCTCAGTTTCAAGTGTTGTTTTCTCAAAACGCAGTCTGCACTGTGGCACAAGCAGAGACAGAACTTTTCAAGACATCTGATAGCCGCCAAGAGCACCCAGGTAAGGAGCCTGAGGAAACAGGAAAGGGCACCCCCACAGCAGACCGACTCCAATGGCCTTGAACACATGGAATAACTTATAGAGAATGAACTGTATTCAGTCCCTCTGCATCTGACCAAGTTCAAAGGAGGAAATGTGTCTCACTCCTCCATGTCCAGGCCTTGTTCTTACACAAGGTTCTTTGCACTACGGACACAGTGGAACAGAACCAAGGTTAGTCGGTTAGGAACGGTTTTCAGGTTAATAAAAGTCTGTTCAGAAGAGAGGGAAGAAAGAGAGACTCACCGAGAGACACACAAAGGGAGAGAGACAGAAACACAAAGCCACACACACACAAAAGCAGACAGAGACACAGAGAAACATATAGAAACACAAAGATAGACAGAGAAACTGAGACAGAGAATATCCTTATTATTTCCTGGTCCTCATATTTGTTCTGTGTCCATCCTCTGGGCTGCGTGCTGTATAATGAAGGTGTTCCTCGTGTGAGTGCCTGGTTGCTACTGAAGTTGGGCAGTTAAGTGTTGACTTCACCTGAGTCCAGAGACAAAGCAGCCTTTAAGGCTGAGGGTTTCAAACACCCAGTGTTGCAAACAGACCTGCACATCTGGATCTCAGACACACCTGACAGTCCTCCAACTCACAGACATCAAAGCAGTAACAAAGACACACAGTTATGCTCTTTTTTTTCTTTTTTTAGATATGGCAGTGGAATTCTGTCTTCATAAGGAAGTTTAAGTGGAAGTGGAATTGAAATCCAAAAGCTGGAGCTGAAAAGCCAGTCAAAGAAAAGGACATCCATGTATGACCTCACATGATGCACTGGAGTCCAGTGGACGCTGTACACCCAGGGCTTTACCCATGATATGTTAGTATTATTCCAGCATCTGACCATTCCAGTGTCCACCATCTCTTAATGCACAGCATAAGACAACACAAAATAACTGCAGTTTACCGGTCTCAGGATTGAACCTTGGCTGTGATCTTGCCTCCCTGGACAAGCTGCCTTTACAGCCCATTGCACCTTTTTCTATTTCTTTGATAGGAAACTATCTGCCTTCAGGAACCTTAGCATCTACAGTCAAAGGACTCTTTCATTCGTCCTTATGATCTATTGATAATTCTGTTTCTTATCTCTCTGGTTCTACAATCCACTGACCTTGTAACCCACTGGAAGGATATTCTAGCTTTTTAAATTTTATATATTGTGTATGTGTTACTGTGTGTATATGTATGTTTAGGAGTGTAGGACACAAGTGCCATAGCACTCATTCAGAGTTCTGTTTCTCACTTCACCATAAAAGTACTGGGATAGAAGATGTGCTCTATGGTGTGGAGTTTCATGTGGGTTCTGGGGATTTGAACTCAGGTCTTCACACTTATACGCCATGTGCTTTACCCACCGAGCTTTCTCCCCAGCCCTCATTCTAGCTCTTTGCTGCTGCTGTTGTCACGCTGGTCTACATCCATGGCAACGCTCTGGAAGTTACCTGGATTCCCATCCCAGTGCTGTGCTTAGCTCCCCTCTCACAGCAGCAGTCAGCTCGCTGTCTGGACCACACAAGTATCCTGTACCCAACGCCATCAATTTCCATGTCATGTGCTGTTCCTGCAGCCAGGCCATTTCTCCTGACACCTGTCTCCTCTCTTCCCCTGCCCCAGCCAGGCCTCTGATCACCCCAGGGTCACTCTCCTCCCTCCTCAGCTGTAATTGCCTTGCCTCCCTCCATGGGCCATTGCAGTCCAGATGTTTTCCTGACCTCCTGACCATGGAGATGTCTTAGCCTGGGGACTGTCTTTGAGATGCACATGAATCTGCATTTTATCCACCTGAAAAACCTCTTTCCTTCAGAAGCAGAACAATACACTTAGAATCTGTATGTCCCCCTCTTCTGAGTGTAGAAAGGAGGGGAACACTGCACACAGGGGTTTGGCCTTGACTCAGGTGAGCAGACAAACAGCTGTGTGATGTGGTGAAAAACCTCTTAGTAGCAGATAGAAAATGAAGGGCCAACTGCCAGCCAATTCTGTCAAAACCTATTGGTCTTTCCAATTGTGAGAAAATAGAAAAATCACAGTACAACCTCTGGTCATATAATTTATGACACCTAGTAGTGACTTTTCATTTGATTAAAATTTAGTAAATGATAGCTAATATAACATAAAAATTTCTGGCAACTTGGTACCTACCAATAGTCCTAGCCAGTTTGAATTTGAGGTAGCAGGATTATTTAGCTCTAGAAATCATAATCAGAGAAAAGAACATGTCAGAAAATTGTGTGTATGTCTGTGCTACAAGTCTTTAGTGTGTGTCTGTGCAAGTTTGTTATGTATTACGTGTGTTCATTCTCCTAGGTGTGGTTGTGCGTGTGTATGTGTGAGCATGCGTGTCCTTGTGAGTATATGTGTAACACATAGAACAAGACTATTACCTTGTTTGAACTCTCACTGCTATTGATCAGCAATCTTTGGTAAAGCACCTAGCTGCCCACTCCTCTATTTCTATATGTGTTCAGTTAAATCTAGTAGCCAATTCCCAGACCGAATTAACTACTGTATAAAATGTACATATTTATGGCACTAAGCAAACAAGAACAGATTAAAAAATCATACTCACTAGAATTCAATCCTTTCAAAATGGGACACTCCTTTCCTATAAAAATACCTTATAAGGGATGTTACTAGCAGTTACTTTTCACTAATGAGTAAATTTTTCCAAACTACATCAGTTTTTTCTCCAAGTGTTGGTGAATGATTTCTCTATGTGCATCTCACTTTCTTCTCCAGAGACATGGATGGTGACAATCACACAACAGTCACAGAATTCCTCCTCCTAGGACTCTCTGAAGAGTCAGAACAAGAAGACGTTGTCTTTGGAATGTTCTTGGGCATGTACACGGTCACCATCTCTGGGAACCTTCTCATCATCCTGGCCATCAGCTGTGACCCTCGTCTCCACACACCCATGTACTTCTTCTTGGCCAACCTCTCCAGTGTCGACATCTGCTTTTCCTCAGTCACTGTCCCCAAGGCACTGGTGAATCACGTCGTGGGAAGCAAGTCCATCTCTTACATGGAGTGCATGACCCAGATCTTCTTTTTGTTTGTGTTTGGTAACATGGATAGCTTCCTCTTGAGTGTGATGGCCTATGACCGCTATGTGGCCATTTGTCACCCACTCCACTATACCCTGATGATGAGGCCCAGACTCTGTGTCCTCCTGGTGGCCATATCATGGGTCATCACAAACCTGCATGCTCTCCTGCACACTCTCCTCCTGGTTCATCTCACCTTCTGTTCCCACAATGCAGTGCCCCACTTTTACTGTGATCCCTACCTTATCCTGAAACTGTCTTGTTCTGACACCTTTATCAATGATGTCACAGCCTTTACTGCAGGAGGAGTGATATGCCTTACACCTTTTGTATGCATTGTTGTTTCCTATGCCTACATCTGCTCTAAGGTCTTGAAGATGCCCTCTGTCCAAGGGATCAGAAAAGTCATGTCCACTTGTGGTTCCCACCTCACTGTGGTCTGTCTTTTCTACGGGGCGATCCTAGGAGTTTATATGCACCCTTCTTCCTCCTACTCACTACAGGATGCAGTGGCCTCTGTCATCTTCACAGTGGTGACCCCTATGACCAACCCCTTCATCTATAGCCTGAGGAATCGTGACATCAAAGGAGCCCTAAGGAAGATAATTCTCAGGTCCTAGAATTTGAAGTTTCTAGAGCTGAGAGGACTCCTAGACATCACACATTTTTTTGTTTTATTTTTGTAAACACTGATCCAGACAGGTCTATAGCTCAGCCTGATGGCATGTGGCATTTGTGATAAATATTTTTAAATATAGTTTTATTCTGATGCTGAGGAAGGGACTCCAGAGTAGTGAAGATGCTGCCATGGTTACTGTAGACCAGAATGTAAGCTCAGGTGCAGCTATACCAGTGAGGAGATATGTGCTTGGGTTCAAGGATGTCTGTGCTCCCAGGGACGGCAAGGGCTCCAGTGTGAAATATAAGACAGGTGAGGGCACACCCCTCAGATAGGCACCTGATATGTCATATGGAAGAAAGTGGTCCTGAATTTAAGCCCATTTTAAAGGTATAGTCCTTTGTCTTTGGGTGAAATGTGTAAATGTTGCCTAAGTCAATATGATTTATAGCATCTGCTAGTTCCCTTACTTCTCTGTTAGTTTTCTGTCTGTCAGACCTGTTTATTGATGGGCGTGGGATGTTGTAGTTTCCTACTATTAGTGTGTGGGGTTTGATGTGTGATTTAAGCTTTTGTAATGTTTCTGTTACATATGTGGGTCAGTTTTTACATGAGGCATAGATGTTTGAGACTTCATCTTATAGATTTCTCCTGTGATGAATATCCAATGTCCTTCTCTCTGTTGACTAATTTTAGTTTGAAATCTACTTTGATAGATATTATGACTGCTACATCAGCTTGCTTCTTAGGTCCATGTAAATGGAGGTTTTTCTCTGTCCTGCCCAGTATCACAGCTGCTTCCAAATAATCACTCAGAGGCTTATTTCAATTTTAAATGCTTGGCAAATGGTTCAGGCTTATTAGTAACTAACCCATATTTTTTGTCATGTGATTTGTAGCATGTTACCTCATTTTCTACACATTTTTCTTCCTCAGTGACTGACTGGCATATCCTAGACTCTGCCCTTCCTCCCCTGTGTCTCTACTTGGATTTCCCACCTCACTCTCCCCTGCCATAGGCCATGCAGCTTTATTTGTCAACCAATGACAGCAACACATATTCACAACATACAGAAAGAGATCCCATAGCTTTACCCCTTTTTTGTCTAATCAAAAAAGTAGCTTCTAATTTTTATATAGTAATATTAAATAAAACCAAACAATTATGAAACAAGAATTACAGTTATAATATTTAATCTATTTGTATTTGACCAAATGAAAGAAAATACTCTATCATCTACCCTATCTTTGTGAGTCTAAAGTTTAATATCTAATGTATCTTTTACTATAAGTAAGGAAAACTATAATTATAGCATCTAGTCTTCAACTCCATCAAAGATGCTAGAAGGATATATTGTTACCTGAGCAAATAGAAAGTCCATTGCAAGCAACTTCCAAAAGTCTGAAAATGACAGAGACATCTGGTTGTCTGTACAGTCACCCAAAGTTCTTCTGTAATGATGGGGTATCCATCTTCAGCCTACAGGCCCAGAGTATCTTGCAGACTCTTCAGTGAAGCAGGAAATTTGCAGGACTCTTTGGTCTACTTTAGCAAAGTTTATCAGTTACTGTTCTCTGTGTCCTACAGAGTCTGGCAGTATCTTCTGTCAAGTAGGAACCCAAAGGACCATTCTGCCTTGCTTTGGCAAAGTATAGTGGTCATTTTCCTGAGGGTCCTGCATGTCCAGTTTATACTGCATACTGTCAAGAAGTTCAGGCAAAAGCAGTTTCTTGCCCAAATGATTAGCATTGCCACATTGAAAGCAAACTCCATAATGAAATTCTTTGATGCCCATCATCCTCTCTGAAGTAATTGGTGCTGCCAAAAGCAGATGTGCCTTAATGTCAAGAGAACTCTAAGTATTTAAAACATAGTAAATGCCATATTCCATAGATTTTGAAGTGTTTGAAGATTACCTCTCTATCTGAAATATATCTTTGCATACCTAGAAACCCTACCTAATATGACTATAAGTTTGACTGTTATAGATGAATATTAATCTGTATTTTTAATTATATATTTTATTTTCGAATGAACTGCATAAACATAATACCTTAAACAAGAGTAAAAATATACATACATGCTGTGGGACATTGGTTTTTACCCTGTCACTTGTATTTTAATAAAATGCTGATTGGCAAGAAGCCGGGCAGGAAGTATTGTTGGGGAGATCAGGCAGGCATTAAAGGTGGGGCAACCAAAACAGGAGAATTCTGGGAAGAGGAAATAGTCAGCCTGCAGTCATTGGGTAGAGTAAGCAACATGAGAATGCCTCACTGATGAAAGGAACCAAGCCATGTGGCTAGCACATTCAAGATATATGTGCTAATATTAGATGTAAGAAAGAGTTAACAAGAAGCCTGAGCTAATAGGTCAACCAGTTTATGAATAATGTAGACCTCTGTGTGTTTCTCTGGGACTAAACAAACTGTGAGATCGGGTGGGAAAGAAGTTTCTGTCAACAAATGGCACCAGCGTGACAACTGCATCCACACAAAACCTGAGAGAGTTTGAGAAAAAATTCTAGACAGCAAAAGCATGTTTTTTTTTGTTTGATAGCATTTTCTCAGGTTGACTGTTTGCTAGAGGCAAGTGTGTCTCATTTAAGATAGGCTTCCTGACTCAGCTTTAGCTGCAAAAACTTTGCAGCCCTTTTAAGAGGCTCGGCCACAAAGCACTGAAATGGTGCTGATAAATAGCTGACAGCATGCTTTTTGATAGTGGTAGGGACTTTGAAACTCCATAGAGATGTGGCAATAAACATGGCTCTGGCTAGTATCTCTGGCATGAGGTTAGACTCTCAGAAAGCTAAGGAATGGGGTGGATGCAGCCATCAAAGCCACAGCTTTAATTCTGGCCATATCACCTAGCAAATTTAAGATTTCTATGGTCAGAAAAAGAGATATACAGTAAAGATTCAGACAAAGAAACCTTTAAACAGTTTACAGTGCACTTAAAAATATATGTAGGCCTGGGAAAGAAAGGAAAAGGACAAAGTCCTTAAAATAAAATAAAAGAGAAAGAAAGAGAGTAGTTGGGTACTTAGGAGGCCTAGAGTTGCAGATCTCTGTGAGTTTAAGGACAACCTGGTGTACAGAGTGAGTGCCAGGGCAGCCAAAGGTACACAGACAAACCTAGTCTCAAACTAGCAAAAATTAAAAATAAAAATAAAAGAAAAAGAGTTTAAAATAAAGCCACATAGAGATGGAAAATATACAGAGAGTCTCGATATTGTATGTTATGGTGTTTTCTTCGAATTGTTTGGTTGCTGAGGGAGGAGCAACAACTGCTAAAAGACATTTGATTATAAATGCTGCTGGATTAATCCAACATAGGTATTTTGAAAATGTCTTGACTTCAAAATTTACGTCAAAAGGTATGTTTCTTTGGAGAAGAAGTTTTGCTTTTGTTTCTACAGGAAATGAGAAGCTGTGGATTCATTCTGGATTAAGAAAAATAAGGTTTGATCAAGAAAGAGACCCTGAGAAATCTCCAGTAGGAGCAGATGACCCAGATGTCTGAGTTCTACATTCAGAACACCCTCAGGACTGCTGCCTGAGATGATGAAGCCTCACAAAATATTCCAAGCTAGGACTTGACCATAATTCTAAATTTTCTTAAAGTCTCTGTAAGATTATCAGTGTCCCAATCAGCAGGAAGTAGCCTGGAAAACTATGCCCACATCCCCCAAAAAATGGACTATGGCTATTTATCTTTGTTTAGAATGTTGTTTACAAGTTGTTATGGATAATGGCTGGACAAAGAGCTAAACAAGGGAGATTAGATTCAGAATTATTATATTGAATAAAAAGGGGGTAGTGCTGTGGGACAATGGCCTTTTATCCTGTCACTTGTATTATTTTTAATAAAATGCTTATTGGCCAGTAGCCAGGCACGAAGTACAGTTGGGGCAACCTGGCAGGAAGAAGAGGTGAGGTGATGAGAAGAGGAGAATTCTGGGAAGAGGAAAGGTTAGTCTGCAGTCATGACCCAGCAGCAGAAGAAACAAGATGAGACCACCTCGCTGTGAAAAGGTACCAAGCCATGTGACTAACACAAACAAGAATTATGGGCTAATATAAGATGTAAAAATTAGTTAATAAAAATCCTGAGCTAATAGACCAACCAGTTTATAATTAATGAAGAGCTCTGTGTGTAGAAGAATGAAAATAGACCCATATCTATCACCAAGAACAAAACTCAAGTCCAAATGGATCAAAGACCTCAACATAAAGCCAGCCACACTGAACCTTATAGAAGAGAAAGTGGGACGTACACTTGAACGCATTGGCACAGGAAACCACTTTCTAAATATGACCCCAGCAGCACAGACACTGAGAGGAACAATTAATAAATGGGACTTTCTGAAACTGAAAAGCTTCTGTAAAACAAAGGACACGGTCAACAAGACAAAACGGCAGCCTACAGAATGGGAAAAGGTCTTCACTAACCCCACATCAGACAGAGGTCTGATCTCCAAAATATACAGAGAACTCAAGATATTGGACACCAAAAGATCACATAATCCAATAAAAAATGGAGCACAGACCTAAACAGAGAACTCTCAACAGAGGAATCTAAAATGGCTGAAAGACACTTAAGGAAATGTTCTACATCCTTAGTCATCAGAATGACCAAAATCAAAAACACTGATGACAACTTATACTGGAAAGGTTTTAGGAAAAAGGGTAATACTTCTGCATTGCTGGTGGGAATGCAAGCTGATACAACCTCTTTGGATATCAGTGTGGTGATTTCTCAGAAAATTAGGAAACAACCTTCCTCAAGACCCAGTAATATCACTTTTGGGTATATATCCAAAGGATTCTCAATCATGCCACAAGGACATGTGCTCAACTATGTTCACAGCAGCATTGTTTGTCATAACCAGAACCTGGAAACAACCTAAATGCCCCTCGATCAAAGAATGGATAAGAAAAATGTGGTACATTTACACAATAGAGTACTATACGGGAGAAAAAAATAACGACAGCTTGAATTTTGCAGGAAAATGGATGGAGCTAGAAAACATCATTTTGAGTGAGATAACCCAGACCCAGAAAGACAATTATCACATGAAGTCACTCATGGGTGGTTTTAAAACTTAAAGCAAAGAAAGCCAACCTACAAACCAGAATCCCAGAGAACTTAGACAACAATGAGGACACTCAGAGGGACTTACATAGATATAATCCACACGGGAAGTAGAAAGTATAAAAAGACAAGATCTCCTGAGTAAATTGGGAGCATGATGACCTTCGGGGAGGATTGAAGGGGGAGGGGAGAGCCAGGGAGGAGAGGAGAAAAAAATGTAGAGCTCAATAATATCAATTAAAAAAAAGCTTTTTTAGGTCTTAAGTGGCAATTCCTGTCCTGTGTTGCACCACCACAGGTAACCAGAGGCTTTTCTGTTCTGCCTGGCCCCACAGCTGTTTCTAAATAATCACTCAGAGACTTATAATAATAATGATAAATGTTTGGCCAATGTCGCAGGCTTATTACTAACTAGCTCGTACATTTAAATTAACCGATATTTCTTTTCTGTGCTTTGCCATGTGGTTTGTGATTTCATACCTCATTTTCTATGTCTTGCTTCCTCCATGGTTGGCTGTTGTCTTTCAGACTGCTCCCTTCTACTTCTGCATCTCGATTTGGATTGTCCTCCTCGTTCTATCCTGCCTTGCCAGAGGCCAAAGCAGATTTATTTATCAACTAATGAGAGGAACACATATTCAAGGCACACATAAAGACATCCCGCAGCAGGTCCATTTGACTGGGAAGTCTTTCCCCAACCCTTTACTCTGAAGTAAGATCTGTTTTTGAAGTTGCGGTGAGTCTCTTGAGTATAGCAGAAGGATGAATCCTGTTTTCATATCCATTCTTTTAGCCTGTGTCTTTTTATAGGTGAATTGATTTCATGGCTACTGAAGGATATTAATGACCAGTGATTGTTAATTCCTGTTATTTTTTGAGGGCAGTGTGTATCTTTCCCTTCTTTGGGATTTGCTGCTGGGGGTTATCTATTGCCTGTATTTTCATGGGCATGGCTAACTTCCTTGGGTTGGAGTTTTCCTTCTAGTGCTTCCCGAAAGGCTGGATGTGTGGCTAGGTATTGGTTAAATCTGGTTTTGTCATGGAATATCCTGTTTTCTCTGTTAATGGTGATCTAAAGTTTTTCTGGGTATAGCAGTCTGCGTTGGCATCCATGTCTCCTAGTATCTGCATAACATCTGTTCAGAGTCTCCATTGAGAAGAAGATTATTATTCTGATGAATCTGCCTTTATATGTTACTTGGCCTTTTTCCTTTTGCAGCTATAAATTAATTTTCTTTATTCTGTATGGTCAGTGTTTTGTTGTTTGTATATTGTTATATGTAGAGGGAATTTTTTTTTGGTTCCATCCAATTGGTGTTCTGTAAATTTTTTGTATTTTCATAGTCATTTCCTTCTTAAGTTGGGAAAGTTGTCTTCTATAATTTTGCTAAATATATTTTCTGTGCCTTTGAGCTGGTATTCTTCTCCTTCTATCCCTATTATTCTTATGTTTTGTCTTTTCATAGTGTCCTAATTTTTTTGGACATTTTTTGTTGTGAGTTTGTTGCTTTAATGTTTTCTTTGACTGATGAATCGTTTTCCTCTATCATATCTTCAATGCCAGACATTCTCTCTTCCTCTCTTGGAATCTACTGGTTATGCTTGCAGCAGTAGTTTCTGTTTGTTTATCCAGATTTTCCATTTCCAGAATTCTCTTGGTTTGTCTTTTCTTTATTGCCTCTATTTTAATTTTCAAGTCTTGAACTGTTTCCTTCACCAGCTTGATTGCCTTTTGTTTTCTTGTCTTTCTTTTAGAGATTTATTGATTTCTTCCAAATTTTTGTTTGCCTTTTTCTCCATTTCTTTAAGTATTTTTTATTTCCTCTTTAAGGGCCTCTATCATCTTCATGAAGCTAATTTAAAAGTCATTTTCTTCTGCTTTACTTATATTGGGATTTTCAGGTCTTGCTATTGTAGAACCACTAGGTTCTGTTGGGTCCATACTGCTCTTTATGTTGTTGAATGTACTCTTACACTGGCATCTGCTCATCTCTTCCTCTAATCATTGCAGGCAGTGGCTGTTGCCCCAGCATCCACTCCTCATGTGACTGTTGCACACCATTGGTGGCAACGAGGGTTAGTGATGCCGTGACAACAGGATCCTAAGAGCCTTTCCTTGAGAAAGAGATTCTCCTTGCGGACATGCAAGTCTGTCCTGTTCCAATGTGACCTGTGATTCCATTACAAAGGGGCCTGAGACTTAAGCTACTTTGGATACTGTTCTGAGCCCCATAAGGGAAGTTGGCTAGTCTAGGAACTACTCAGTTTAATTGTACAATTCAGGGCTCCAAGCGCGGAGACACAGCTATCAGATGTCTCAGACTCAGTCCTTAGCACGGCTCACAATAGGCTAAAAGGTGAAAGAGATGCCAACTTTCTTAATCCACACACTGAATATCACTGTCAATGATAACAGAGCTGTCTCTCTATAAGGAAGCAGACATGGATGCTGACTTCTACTTCAGAGGATGCCTGCCAGTTTCCAGTCAGAGGGAGAGCAGTTAGGTGTGTGACATGTCTCACACACTCCTTTTCTGAGGAAGTGTAGCTTGCTCAGGTGTCACTGTCACTGTCCAGCAGGAAACCTGCCTGTGCCACGCCACCTCTGAAACAAATACTATAGTAGGAGAGCAAGGAGAATTTCACCTTGTTTCAGATTGTAGAGGGATGTGTTACAGCTGTGGAGTTGCAGAGATACCCTGACTTACCAGAGAGCCAGGCTATACCTAGAGCAGTAATAGGACAGCTCTGGAGGCTGGAGCAGCAATAAGACAGCTCAGTCCTGGAGGAAAGTTTTCCTGGGCTCGCCAAGCTGGAGTGTAGTGGGAGATGGTCTTCCTGCAGGATACAGCAATCCTGCTCTTCCCCTGAGAGCTGCTACAGCTGAGTATTGCTCTGTTCCCGTAAGGGAACATCCTAGCAGCGCTATCTGCTTCTTCTCTGGGGGAAGATGTTACTTCTTTTGCTAACACTCTGGTCAAGGGGAAGCCACTGCAAAAATGTAGTAATCTCCTTAGGTTCCAGCAAAAAGTTTTTAAATTTTCTGCTCAGCCTTGCTTAGGCCCCTTAGGGAGCATCCTAGCAAGATTCTTCTGTTCTGCTGTGCCTTGCTCAGTTCCCTAAGGGAGCTTCTCAGCAAGGTTTCTCAGCTCAATCCCCTAAGGTCATCCCAGCCAGGTTCTTCTATTCTGTGCTGGCAATTGATGATTGTCACCCAAGACTCTTTTGAGGAACAAATTTATTTGGGAAAGAGTCCAGAAGACTGGCTGCCTCTGCCAGAGAGGAATAAAAGGAGGCCTTTAAGTTAACAAGAGGAGAGACTTTCATAGGGCTTCTTAGGGGCAGAGTTTTGCCAGAAAGAACACTGATTGGTTAGTTTAATGTGCTCAAGGATTGGTTAGTTTAGTTGATCAGGGACAGATATGGCTCTGATTTCATGGCCATACTGTGTTTCTTTCTCTTGTCCTTTTTAGCCTTTTGACTTTAATCTTAGGACCTGGTCATATTTCGTTCACTGGCTCTGATTCTAAGGATAAAGTGTGATTCTTTGACACTAGTATCAGAGTCAGGTCCTGTTTCTTTGGTTGTGGGTTCAGGGATTAAGATGTTTCTTTCCCTGGCTCAGGTCTCAGATTCAAGGTACTCAGTGATTGGTTGGTTTCCTGCTCCCGCTGTCCCTTTTACCCTACACAGATTATGATCTTAGCACTAATATCAATTATGCAGACTGCACATCCTCTCTTCTCTTTGTTTCTGCTCTGGAAACTGTCTGTCTTTAGAACCTACCTGTAGGAGCCCCCACATGACTCAGTTTCCATCTGAAGTCAATTCTGATTTATAAGTCAGTTGAGTTCTCACTTGCCTGCTCTACTTTTTCCAGTAATCTTGATGACTGTGAGAACTCCTGAGTAAGCCGGTTGGAAAGAACACATTATCTGTTAAGACTTGGGTTGCTGTATGGCTGATGTAGGCACATCCAGTTAGAGACAGAAGCTGCTTGCTGCTAGCTGAACTCTTGTGAGGGATAATGTACCTGTTTGTGCTTTCTCCAAAGGGCAGTGCAGGGAGGTGGTTAGTTGACTGTCCTGCTCTTTGTTCTTCCTTTAGTCAGTATAAAAGCGAGTTCTGGTTGGTATTTACCGTCAGCCCTCCTGGATCTATCCTGTGTCTCTTTCTCCATTTCTCTCACTCTGCCATTTCCTCAACCTTGTGCCCCCTCCCATGTAACCCCTGCTGGTTTCTGTCAGAGTGGGCTCCCACACCTACCAGTCTAGGCACTCTTATTTCTGTCTTGACACCATGTGGCAAAATTCCTCCTTCACCCCTAACATATACAGTTGTCATAGCCATCACGACCACAGGACCACTGTCTAGGTTTCTCTAACCAGGCTCTACACACTGCGGCTCTAAAAGGTACTCTAGGTTCAAAAAAGCATATTTCTTGGGCTCTAGAGAGACATGTCAGTGCTCAAGTGCACTTACTGCTCTCATGGGAAACTGGGGTTAAGATTCCAGCTCCTACATAGTGTGCGACCTATATGTTGATCCATAGTAACTCATAATAACCTATATGGTGACTTCCAGTCATTCATAATTCTAGTTCCAGGGAATCCAGTGTCCTCTTCCTATCCTACAGGGCACATGCATGAACATGGAACACATACATACTTGCAAGCAAAGCACTTATATGCAAAATATTATGGATAAATCTAATTAATATTTTAACGATTTCTTATCTTAGCACTTCCCCTAAATTTCAAGAATGTAGCATTACATTTCAGGATTAGTCATCACACCCAGAGCAAAGACCATCTACCACCAGTGCTCTGAGATGCTCCTTGTACAGCCCTCTACTCCAACAGTCAGGTCTCATCACATAGAGCAGTGGCTGTAACCTTTCTAATGCTGTTACCATTTAATACAATTCCTGATGTTGTGGTGACCACCAACTCTAACCTTATTTTCACTTCTATTTTATGACTGTTATTTTGCAGGTGCAGTGAATAGTAATGTAAAGATCTGACATGTGATCTCCAAGGAGTCATGACCCACAGGTTGAGAACCACTGATGCGGTGGCTCTGTCTCTTTGTGTGGATTTGATCATCTAGGCAAGTAGTACTCTACTTTCCAGGGCAAACACTTTGGATTCTCCCAGGAGCACTGCAGCTCACATCTCTCAGGAAACACTTTGGTACGCTCACAGTATGCTTTATTTCTCTTGATGCAGAGAGG
Source organism: Myodes glareolus (assembly GCF_982192425.1). Classification (NCBI taxonomy): domain Eukaryota; kingdom Metazoa; phylum Chordata; class Mammalia; order Rodentia; family Cricetidae; genus Myodes; species Myodes glareolus. The sequence goes on along the minus strand of NC_142034.1, from coordinate 73,689,109 downwards.
AGATGGGTAATGCTCACAATGAAGCCCTTGAAGGAGGATAGTGACAGATATGACATCAAGAAAGCCACCAGGCAGGTCTCTCAGAGGTCACACACCTCCAGCTCTCCAAGAGTAGAAAAGGAACAGAAGCTCTGAATTACAGCATAGAGACCTTACACAGCACATGCTCCTTGGCTAAATCTTCTGTAAATGGCAGATATTAACATGCAGACTAAAGAAAAATCCACTAAGCTTGTCTTGGACTTTTTATTCCATTGTCTTTGTGAATGTGGTTAAATGGCCCAATACTAAATTATATCATCTATAAATTCATCCCCTCAATTAATAGACAATGGTAAATATTATGTAGAAATTGTCCTGCATGTGGAACTTGGCAAACAGATATGTAGGTCAGAAAGTTTGGGCACTAGAATACCATGATGCTAAATTTAGCAAGGAATTAATTGCAAGATTCTACTACGTTGGATATGTATTTGTATTTCTTCATCGTGAACTAGAAAACCATTGTAAAATGGAAACTATTTTTGCTCATATCTTGGTGGATAATGTTACTGACTGATGATATTTTCTTCTTCATAGTTATGGGTAGAGACAATCAAACCTCGGTTGCAGAATTTATCCTCCTGGGATTATCTGGAAAGTCAGAGCAAGAAGAGATTGTCTTTGGGCTGTTCTTGGGGATGTACATGGTAACCATCTCTGGAAACTATCTCATCATCTTGGCTGTTAGCTGTGACCCTTATCTCCACACACCCATGTACTTCTTCTTGGCCAGCCTCTCCAGTGTTGACATCTGCTTTTCCTCAGTCACCATCCCCAAGGCACTGGTGAATCACGTCGTGGGAAGCAAGTCCATCTCTTACATGGAGTGTATGATCCAGATCTATTTCTTCATTACATTCATCTACATGGACGGCTTCCTCTTGAGTGTGATGGCCTATGACCGCTATGTGGCCATTTGTCACCCACTCCACTACATCCTGATGATGAGCCCCAGACGCTGTGTCCTCCTGCTGGCCATATCCTGGGTCATCACTTACCTGCATGCTCTCTTGCACATTATCCTTATGGTTTGACTCACCTTCTGTTCCCACAGTGCAGTGCACCACTTCTTCTGTGATCCATACCCTATCCTGAAACTGTCTTGTTCTGACACCTTTATTAATGACCTGATGGTAGGAACAGATGGCTCGTGTGTCTGAGTTCTACATATACAACAGATTCAAGATGCTGCCTGAGATGATCAAGTCTCACAGGAAACTCCACTCAGGACTTGATCATAACTCTAAATTTTCTTTAGATCCTCCTAAGATTATCAGTGCCCCCAACCAGCCAGAAGTAGCCTTGATTACTATGCCCATATTCCCAAAAAATGGACTATGGATATTTTCCTTTGTTAAAAAAGAGGGGGAAGTGGTGTAGGAGAATTGTCTGTATTCTGTCAATCATGTTTCAAGTAAATGCTGATTGGCCAGGCAGGAAGTATAGGTGGGACAACCAGACAGGAAGTAAAGGTGACACAATGAGAACAGGAGAATGTTGGGAAGGAGGAAGCCCATTCCTCCCCAGTCCTGCCCAGACCACAGAAAAAGCAGGATGTGACTGAAAAAGGTACTGAGCCATGTGGCTAACATAGATAAGGATAAGGGGTTAATATAAGCTACAAGAACTAATAAGAAGCCTGAGCTAATGGGCCAATCAGTTCATAATCTTATGGAGACCTCTGTGTGATTTTCTCTGGGGCTAAATGGCTGTGGGAACTGGGCAGGACAGAAACTCCAACAAGCTCAGCCCTCATGCTACACAAATGATCGTGGCTGTATTTATAAATCTGAAGCTTGCAGATTCTCATTTTCATAATTGTAGTAATTTGTCATTTCTGAATAGGGCATTTTCTGAGGATCTCATTTCAAAGACAAGAAACCCTTGGGTAACTGGGTGTACTGTGGTTTGAGGTGCTTCCTCCCAATCTGTCAGATGACTGCTCCCACAAGAACTGGGGCTTTTACAGGACTTTAAAGCTGACCCAACCCCCTTCTCTGATCTCTCTCTGTCCTCTGAAGAGGAGGCATCTGGTTTAGATGCTGGTGGGAAAATGGCAAGTTTTTCTCTGTCCTGGGCTTAAGCATTTACATTTCACAGCTCAGAATGCATCCTTTGCAGACCCTCTGCTCCCTTTCAGACCCGTTGTTTTCTTCCTCCTCCGCATAGGCCTGGGTCCAGGACTGGTGCTACTCTGGGATAGAAACTGAAAGCTGCAGACAGTAAGCAAAACTCTCTTTATAGGCAGAGTGCATGGTGCATATGATAGACTTTAAAAGAAACAATGTAAAACTCAATCAAATGCTGTAAAATATTATTTTATGATGTATTACATCTGTTTCTGTTGTGGAACATTTGTTTACTGATGCAAGGTGTGTTGCATTCTTTTATGTTGCATTTGTTCAACTCTGTGAACCTGTGTTACTTTGCCTGTCTTTTTAAATTGATTTTTATGGAGCTCTACATTTTTCTCTGCTCCCCTTCCTGCCTCTCCCTTCCCCTTCAATCCTCTCCCAAAGTCCCTATGCTCCCAATTTACTCAGGAGATCTTGTTCCTTTGCCTGTCATAAACACCTGATTGGTCTATTAAAGAGCTAAATGGCCAATAGCAAGGCAGAAGAAAGGATAGGTGGAGCTTACAGGCAGAGGTAATAAGTAGGAGGGGCAATCTAGGAGAGAGGATTGATAATGACAAGAGAAGAAAGGAGGACTCTAGGGGCCACCTACCCAGCCTCATAGCCAGCCACAGAGTAAGAGTGAAGGGATGCTAAACAGGCATAAGGAAATAAAAAAGTCCTGTAGCACAAGGTAGATGCAATAATTGAAGGAAAGCTGGCTAGAAATAAGCCAAACTAAGGACAAGCATTCATAAGTAATAATAAGTCTCTCTCTTTTGATTTGGTAGCTAGGTGAAGGGCCCCCCAAAAGAGTAAAAGAGTCAAGTGAATAAAAAGAATACAACTACAAACAAATTCAGAAATGGTCCAGCAAGTTACGAATATTTTCAATTAACAAATAGTAATCAGTAGCCTTCATATGCATGGGCCATGTCCCATTACCTGACAGAGTACACAAGGAGATCACACTCATGACAGGAATACACAAGAGTAGAGTTTTCACGTTTTCAGTAAACGTGAGCAGCTTCTGCACACTGTAAGCATGGAGGAAGATTTGTATAGGGAATATGTCTTCCTAATAAATAGCTGATTTCAACATTCCAGAGAAGAGGGTTACTGTTTGTCTCTAATTGAAAAGCAGTAAATGACAATAGAAATACAAGACACTTTTACCAGGCTATAAGGATTAGCACTAGAGTTGCATAGAAACAGACCGGTCTCTATTTACATAGAAATCCTCATTATAAATTCCTGTAGTCAAAGCAGAGAATAGTCCAAACATCTCCCAGACTAGAGCGTGAAGTACAGAGTCAGACATAATCACAGTGATGGGCTGGAACTTGTAGGATTGGTCACCCCGGATAACAGCCAGCACGCAAAGCAACTGTGATAATTAGCTATTTTTTTTTAAAAAAAGTTTTAAAAGGTTTATTTACTATGTATAGTGTTCTGCCTGCAGGCCAGAAGAGGGCACCAGATATCACTATAGATGGTTGTGAGACACCATGTGGTTGCTAAGAATTGATCTCAAGACCTCTAGAAGAGCAGTCAATACACTTAACCTCTGCGCCATCTCTCCAGCCCCCTATAATTAGCTATTTCAGAACAGGAGAGTCTGCTCCCAGCATGGAGTAACAGGGACTCTCTGACTAAGTAAAGGTTGGAGTTCTTTGATGAGAAAGGGCTGGCATTCATGAAGTACCCTCCCCATTCCTAAGAATGAGAGCAGTCCACTCCCTGAAACAGCTGGTTCTCGAAGGATTCCTGGGCATAGGTCTTCCAAAATTAGTGGGTGGGTGTTGTAGAACATTAAAGATGTGTTACATCTTAAACTGTGGAGTAACTGTTTAATGCTGCAAAGATGTGTCCTATTCTTTTAAACTACATTTGTTTAACTCTGTGAAGCTGTGTTACTTTGTCTGCCTAAAATGCCTGATTGACTTACTAAAGATCCAAAGAGCCAATAACTAGGCAGGAGAGAGAAATAGACAGGGTTGCCAGTCAGAGAGAACAAATAGAAGAGATCTAGGTTCCGGAGGAGAGCAAGGTACAAGAAAAGGAGAAGAGCAAGTCAGGGCCCAGCCACTCAGCCACAGGGCCAGTCCAGAAGTAAGAAGGAAAGGAAGATATATAGAATAAAGAAAGACAAAAAGCCAAAAGGCAAGATATAGTTAAAAAAGAAACAGGATAATTTAAGTTAGAAAAGCTGGCTAGAAACAAGACAAGCTAAGGCCAGAAATTCATGAATAACAATAAGACTTCAACCATTTATTTGGGAGCTGGGTGGTAGGCCCCCAAAGAATGAGCAAAACAAAACAAAACAAAAACCCAACTACAGGTGTGTATGTTTTGATTTCTCTGGAGGACCCCTGAGTGAAGGGCAGGGATGGTAGCCTCTCTGGAACCAAGAGTAACAATGTCATATCAGAACATGAGAGGATTATCAGCTTTCCCTCCTGTTCCAGTGTTTGCAGCCAGGCACTAAAGGAAGTCAAATGGAGGAGTCCCCATTAGAGAAAGGGCTTTTTTACAACTAACTAACCAATCAGTCAGATCAATCAATCAATAATCAGTCAAATGCAAAACCTTGCAGCAAAGGTATTTAAAGTGAAAGACTAAACTTCTCCCCTAACCCTGGGATAAGGTTCAAGGTATGTTCTGACCACCCCAAGTTCAGCTTTTTGCTAGTGTCTTATCTAATGGTGCAGGAACAAAACAATGCAGAGATTGAAAGGGAAAATAAGATCATACAGACATTTGCCTGAATTAGAAAATGCAAAGGGACAAGTTAAAAACCAACCAAACCAAAGCAAGCAAACAAACACTTAAAACCCACCAGGAAAAATATCATCAGATCTCAGGTTAAAGATCGTAGCGTGTAATAATTAGCAACACCCAAAACATAATTGCATTTCTATATGCCAATAATTAAATTGGAAGTCAATGTTTTTTAAAGTAAACTTTACAATGGCATAATATATGGAGTCAATCATGGTGATGAGTGTCAGGTCCAAAGGAAATGCCAATTTCCAAACCCCAAAAGATTGTCCATATTTTGATATGAGCTCAAGTTGGACTATAGGATTTCTGGGAGTTAGATAAAAGTCAGCATTCCTTATGAAATTGTGAAGTCAGTTCTCATGGGCTGAAAGGGGTAACTTCTCTTATCGCTAGCTGAGGAGACATATGGCTACCTGTGGCGCCTATCAGCATACCAAAACATGTGCTGCCTTCCAGGCTCCTCAGTATCCCAGGGACCTGTCCCACATGTCCTTGCTGACATCCTACCCTCTCACCTTCTCCTCTACCCTAAACCCACTCCAGCTCAGACTCCCTCCCCCAGCTGCTCATCCTCCTTACAACTCAGCTCTCCTTACATCCTCACTCCTGCTGCTCTGGTCTTCTCCCTATGCTCCTTGGTCTCTGTCTGGTCATTCTCTCTTCTCTCACAGGTAACCCTGGCCATGTCCATTCTGCTGCCCACATTCAGTCTACTGCTTTCTCTGTCTCTTTGACCTCTTCCAGATCCTAAGGCTGTTCTCTCTCAGATCAGTAGAAACCTTCCCTCCCTTTAGCCACACCAAGAGGGGTGATGTTTGCACTTTCTTAGTATTCCCCTCTGTACTGAGTGAGATCTTTAATTAAAGTTCTTCTTGGAAGTCTCAGACAATAGGTTCCTTTTTCAAGGTATTCATGGGGTATATGGTGAAACCCTGCCGCAAAAGAGAAAAGGAAGAGAAACAATCAAATTTACCAAATGGAATACCTTAAAATTTCTTCTTATAAATGGATGAGCTTAGTGTAGCAGTTCTATGAACAGGGGAATGAGTAGAACAGCAAAGTCACTTAGAGAAAGTTCAGTTGATAAAGATAACATTGGGTACCTTACTGGGCGTAATGAAGTCTTTTTGTAAAAATCTTTTATCATGTTAAGGAGCTCTTTGACTTTGGATTTATTGGGAATTTTTACACTAATTAATATCTTTACAACTTTGTCAAGAGCTTTTGTGCATCATTCATATGATTGCTATAGAAACCATTGCAATTGGGTTGATTGTAATTGATTCATACTTGACTGAGGGATCCAATTTTGTTATTTGGCTATACCAATAATGATGTCATTAATTGATTTGTGATTTGATTTCTAGTATATATTCGCTAGGTTTTGGCATGAAGTTCATGGTGATCAAAAACCTCTACTGTAATTTGACCAAATTTTATGTCGTATAACTAAATGATACTTATATATTTTGAAAGCATATGATATACATTTGTAAGCACCATGTTATCAGATAGGAATAAATATAAATAATTAACCAAGGATAGAGCTCTAGCAATGAGCACTTGTACAAGAACTGACTTTCTAAGGTTCCTATTTTCAGTGCCCGAAGAGAATATAGACTGTGAACACCTCATCTGTGTCTCTAATTAGAACTTCTGAGAAATCCACCCTAGGGGAGCACTCACTTGGCTCTGTCTTCACGGCTCCACCACCTCCAGGGATGGAGCATCAATTTATTCACTTCCAACCGTCCAATCTTGACCAGAGAGAGCCACATGCCTCATTCTAGATGTTCTCTTCTAGGGACAAAGGCCCTTCCTTTCTCACCCTCAAGTGAGGATTTCTCAAAACCCAGCCTCCACCATGGCACCAACAGAGACAGAACTTTCCTGAAGACAACTGATAGCAGCCAAGAGCACCCAGGTAAGGAGGCTGAGAAAGCAGCAGAGGGCTCCCTCACTGCAGGCAGACTCCCATAGACTAGAGACCATGGGGTGACTTATAGAGAAAGAACTTCATTCAGTCCCTCTGCATCTGACCAAGTTCATGGGAGGAAAAGTGTCTCACTTTTCCATGTCCAGGCCTTGTTCCTACATGAGGTTCTCTGCACTAGGAACACAGTGGAAGCTGCTGTTGGGTAGAGGAAGTTGAGGAACAGAACCAAGGTTAGTGGGTTAGGAGCAGTTTTCACACTAATGAAAAGCCTCTTCAGAAGAGTGAGGAAGGAGAAAGACACACAGAGGGAGAGAGACAGACACACAAAGTCACAGACACACACAAAAGGAGACAGAGACAGAGAGAGACAGAGGCACAGACACACAAACACAGAGAGAGACAGAGACAGGGAGAGACAGAGAAACAGAGACAGAGAATGCCATGTTTTTCCTGGTCCTCATATTTATTCTGTGTCCATTCTCTGGGTGTGTGTTGTATAATGAAGATGTTCCTCGTGTGAGTGCCTGGATGCTACTAAAACCGGGCAGTTAAGTGTTGACTTCATCCGAGTCCAGAGACAAAGCAGCCTTTTAGGTTGAGGGGCTCAAACACCCAGAGTTGCAGACATACCTGCACATCTGGATCTCAGACACACCTGACAGTCCTCCAACTCACAGACATCAACCCAGTACAAGAGACACACAGTTACATTCTTGCTTTTTACATTGGTGGCAGTAGAATTCTGTCTCCATAAGGAAGTTTTAGTGCAAGTGGGATTGAAATCCAAAAACTGGAGGTGAGGAGCCAATCAATCATGGAAAGGGGCATCCATGCATGACCTCACATGATGCCCTGGCTTCCTGTGGAGCATGTAGACCTAGAACTTAAACCATAAAATGTTAGTATTATTCCTGGCAACTGTCTGTTACAAAGTCCACCATATTTCAATGCACAATGTAAGACAACACAGAATAACTGTAGCTTACCGGTCACAGGATTGAACCGTATGTGTTGTCTCACCCCTCTGAAACAAGTTGACTTTACATCCCATTGTACCGCTTTTTCTATTTCTTTGATAGGAAATGATATGGCTTCGAGAACACAAGCATCTACAGCCAAAGGACTCTTTCATTCATTCTTACGATCTATTGATCATTCTGCTTCTTATCTCTCTGATTCTACAGTCCCCTGACCCTGTGACCCACTAGAAGCATATTCTACCTTTTAAAATTTTATATACTATGTATGTGTTACTGTGTGTGCATGTGTTCATGTACGTTTGGGAATGTAGGTGCACATGTGTCACAGCACTCATACAGAGCTCTGCTTCTCACTTCACCATTAAAGTCCTGGAATAGAAGATGTGCTCTATAGTGTGAAGTTTTAGGTGGGTTCTGGGGATTTGAACTCAGGTCTTCACACTTACATGGCATGTGCTTTACCCACTGAGCCATCTCCCCAGCCCTCCTTCTAGCTCTTTGCTCCTGTTGTTGTCACGCTGGTTTACACCCATGGCAACACTCTGGAAGTCAACTTGGATTCCCATCCCAGCGCTGTGCTTAGCTCCACTCTCACAGCAGCAGTCAGCTCACTGTCTGAACCACACGAGCATCCTGTACCCAACACCATCAATTTCCATGTCATGTGCTGTCCCTGCAGCCAGGCCATTTTTCCTGACACCTGTTTCCTCTCTTCCCCTTCCCCAGTCAGGCCTCTGATCACCCCAGGGTGATTCTCCTCCCTCCTCAGCTGTAATTGCCTTGCCTCCCTCCATGGGCATTGCAGTCCAGATGCTTTCCTGACCTCCTGACCTTAGCGATGCCTTTGCCTGGGGATTGCCTTTGAGATGCACATGAATCTGTATTTTATCCACCTGTAAAACCTCTTTCTTTCAGTAGAAAAACAATTCACTTAGAATCTGTAGGCCCCCCTTTTCTGAGTGCAGAAAGGGGAAACATTGCACATAGGGGTCTGGGCAGCAGCTCAAGTGTGAGTTGAGGTGACCACATCTTAGCAGCAAATAGAATACAAAGGCCCAACTGCCAGGCAGGTCTGTCAAAGCATGTTGGTCTTCCCAATTGTGCTGGAACAGAAAAACCACAGCAGAACCACCAGGTTTATAATACATGAGAAGTAGTAGAGACTTTTCATATGATTAAATTTCAATAAATGGTAGCTAATATAGCATAAAAATTACTGGTGACTGGCTATCTGCCTATAGTTCCAGTGGGCTAAATATTAAGGCAAGAGGATCATTTAAGTCCTGAACTTCCTGGTCAGAGAAAAGTTAATGTAAGAAAAATTGTGTGCATGAGTGTGCTACAAGATATCCATGTGCGTGTTTATGTATGTGTGTGTTGTGCATGGTGTGTGTGCTCATGTACCTAAGTGTGTGTATGTTTGTATATGTGTGAGTATGCGTGTTCTTGTGTGTATGTGTGTAACAAAGAACAAGACTATTAGTTTGTTTTGAATTTTTACTATTTGATCAACCTTTTTTATTAAAGCACTAGCTGTCCACTCCTCAGGTTTTTCATTTGTACAATTAGATATAGTAGCCAATTCCTAGACTGAGTTAATTATTGTGTAAAATGTTCATATATATGGCACTAATCAAACAACAGAATTAATAAACTCATATACATTAAAATTCTGTCCTTTCAAAATGGACCACTTTTTGCTATAAAAATACATTGTTATGGAATTTACTAACAGTTAATTCTCAACTAATGAGTAAAATTTTCCAAACTGCATCTTTTCAAGTGTTGGTGAATGATTTCTCTATACGAATCTCACTTTCTTCTCCAGAGACATGGATGATAACAATCAGACAATAGTTACAGAATTCCTCCTCCTGGGACTCTCTGAAGAGTCAGAAAAAGAAGAGGTAGTCTTTGGAATGTTCTTGGGGATGTACATAGTCACCATCTGTGGGAACCTTCTCATCATCCTGGCTGTCAGCTGTGACCCTCATCTCCACACACCCATGTACTTCTTCTTGGCCAACCTCTCCAGTGTCGACATCTGCTTTTCCTCAGTCACTGTCCCCAAGGCACTGGTGAATCACATGGAGGGAAGCAAGTCCATCTCTTACATAGAGTGTATGACCCAGATCTACTTCTTGTTCACATTTGGTGCCTTGGACAATTTTCTCCTGAGTGTGATGGCCTATGACCGCTATGTGGCCATTTGTCACCCACTCCACTACACCCTGATGATGAGGCCCAGACTCTGTGTCCTCCTGGTGGCCATACCATGGGTCATTGGAATCCTCGATGCTCTCCTGCACACTCTCCTTATGGTTCGTCTCACCTTCTGTTCCCACAATACTGTGCCCCACTTCTTCTGTGACCCCTACCTTGTCCTGAAACTCTCTTGTTCTGATACCTTTATCAATGATGTCACAGTCTTTGCTGAGTCTGGATTGATGTATGCTATACCATTTGTATGTATTGTTGTCTCCTATGCCTACATCTGCTCTAAGGTCTTGAAGATGTCCTCTGCCCAGGGGATAAGAAAAGCCATGTCCACTTGTGGTTCCCACCTCACTGTGGTCTGTCTTTTCTACGGGGCGATCCTAGGAATTTATATGCACCCTTCTTCCTCCTACTCACTAAAGGATTCAGTGGCCTCTGTCATCTTCACAGTGGTGACCCCTATGGCCAACCCCTTCATCTATAGTCTGAGGAGTCGTGACATCAAAGGAGCCCTAAGGAAGATAATTCTCAGGTCCTAGAATTTGAAATTTCTAGAGCTGAGAGGACTCCCAGATGACATACATTTTCCATTTTTTGTAAACAGAGATCCAGAGAGGTCCAGTGCTCAGTATGACAGCATCTGGGATATGTGACAGATGTTTGTCATCATGGTTTTGATTCAGATGCTGACTAATGCTCTCTGTCACACAGTCTGAACTTTACCTCTTCAAAGGGAAGATTCTGAGATGTTCATTTCACAGATAAGAAAAATTGAGAACATTTGGGAACATTCTGAACTTGGATATTTTTATTATTTTCTGAGGTCCTGACTGTCACAGTGATCAGGAGGTTTTAAAAGATGAAGACACCTGCCCCTGTGGTCTTTAAGAAAGCTGTGGTTAGCCTTGTAAATCACCCACAGGAAATGTAACTTACCCTTTCTTGAAAACTAGAGGTTGTTGGTTATAGAGTACTCTGCTCTCAGAGCCTCTGGGAACTCAGATATTGGTGTTTGCCCTTTGTCCCATGTTGAGGTCCCTCTACTGTATTCTACAGCTCAGAACACTACCTCTACCCTTCTATTCCCACATAACATTTAAACAGTTTGTTCTTTATCATGACTCTTGTGGATGCTTAGGAAGAACCAGGAAGCCTTGGGTAGTGGCTGTGCTCACCAAAAGATGCTCATGTTCCTGCATGTTTCCATGGCTGCCTGAAGAGAGGTTTCTTTACAAAACTGAAGTGCCTAGATTCATGGCCATGTCTAGCGACATGGGGTCAATTGGAACTCAGGGTCTTCAGAGTCCATGTCCCCGCTAATTCTGGAATATGTGTCTGACTCTCCGGAGTTGTAGCCCTCTTTTTGCCTATACTAATGCCCAGATGCTAACAATGTCAGTTGTCATGTTCTTTCCTCATATCCACGTAGTTTTGTCCTCCATCTTCTGGATTGGTGCAGTTGTTAATCTTCAGTAGCTCTCCCTTGATAGTCTCTGGGTCATCACTCCCTCCCCCCATTCTATGTACTTCTGGGTCTTTCCTGTCCTCACAATCACTCCCTTCTAGACTCTGTCCTGCCTCTGATTGTAATGATTTTTCATTCTGGGAAATATTACCATATTTTTTCTCTCTCTGCATATCTCTGATGTGGGATATCCTTCTGTATATGTGTTGCTCTCATTGGTTTAAGAATAAAGCTGTTTTGGCCTATGGCAGGGCAGAATATAGACAGGCTGGAAGAGATATAGAGAGAGAATAGGCAGAGTCAGAGAGAAGCTATGTAACTGCTGAATGAGAAAGATATCCAGAACTTTACCTGGTAAGGCACAGCCTTGCTGTGATACACAGATTAATAGAAATGAGTTAATTTAAGATACAAGAGGTAGCTAGAAATATTGGGCTGTTGGCCAAACAATGTTGTAATTAATATAGTTTCTGTGTGATTATTTTTGGTCTGTGTGGCCTGGAATGGCCATGCAGTGTCAACTTACAAAACAGTTCCCACTGTTTGGGGCATGGATCTATATAAGACCTAAAAAAGCTTACAAAACAAAACCAAACCAGAGTACATTGAAACGTCTTGGTAGGCACATTTTTTTCCAGATAGGCTCTGTTTGCTGGCAGCAAGCAGAGGCATGGCTTCCCTGTGAGATGGCTTCCTAGTTTGCTCTGGGAGAGGGAACGCTGGTTATTTTGGGAGGTCCTGCACTTAAATGGGGTTTGTGAGCAGTATGCTACTAATTACTTAATGGTGACACAGACTGCTGCATCGCTGGAGCTAAAGCAGTGAGCATGGCTTACAGAGGAGGTTAACATGCCTCCACCATGTAGTACAGGGCATAACCAACAGGCAAGGCCATGGAGTTGGTCCTAGGCATGACTGCTTAGAATTAAAAAGGCACTCCTGTTCAGAAAATGATTACAGATAGGCATTAAAAATATATTCAGACAAAAATAAACTCCCAAATGTGTCACAGTATGTTAAAAAATTTATGTAAGCTTGGGATAGAGAGGAAAAAGAGTATACAGTTATAAAAAATAAAAAATTTAAAAAATAAAATAATGTCTTTAAAGAGGCAGTAAAAGTGATATAAAGAGTACAGACAGACGTAGATCAAAGGAGTAAAAGTAATAAAAATCCATGTAAAGATGGAAAATACACAGAGAGTCTGGATTATGTATACTATTGTGTTTTCTTTAGATTTTTTTGACTTTAGAGAGACTTGATTCTGGAGGCTGCTAAGCTAAACCAACACATATATTTTAAAGGTATCTTGACTTCAAAATTTGAGTCTAATGATATGTTGCTTTGGAAAAGGGGTTCTGCTTTTGTTTCCACAGGAGATGAGAACATATGGATTCCTTCCAGGCTAATGTGGTTTGATGGAACAAGAGCCCCTGAAAGGTCTTCATGGATCCTAAAAATGCTTGCCTCAACAAACAATAGAAAGCAGTTTGGAAAAGACATTGCCCAAATTCCCAAAATGTTTATTTGTAAATGTTTACTTTTATTTAAAGGGGATTAAATATAAATGATAAATGATCTCAGGGATATGATATAGAAATGATTACATTGGTACGGTCTTTGTTTTTGTTTTGTTGATATAAATTTAAGGTCAATTTTTTGATAGGTCTATTACTATTTTTTAAGTTATTTTGTTTGTGCAGCTCATTTAAAAATGTGATGTATAGTTGAGAATCACAGATTAATAGATAGTCATTTATAATAGTCAAATTGTAGTCATGTTAGTTAGGTTTTCTGGATTGCAGAGATATATTTCAGATGAATAGGTATTCTTCAAAACTTTCAAAGACTTATAGAATATGGTACTTAAAATGTTTCAAGAAATTAGACTTTTCTTGACAGTGAGACATGTTTCTGGCTGCTCCAATTACTTCAGAGAGGTTGATTGGCACCGAAGAACCTTCTTATGGAATTTGCTTTCACTGTGACAAGGCTAACCATTTGGGAAAGAAAATGCTCTTGTCTGGACTGCTTTATGGTATGCTGCATGAACAGAACATGCATGACCCACAGAAAAGTGACTGTTGTACTTTCCAATAGATGGGATGGTCCTTCAGGTTCCTGCTTCACAGAAGAAACTGCCAGACATTCTGCAGGACACAGAAGAAAGCAAATAATGGACTTTGCTATTATAAGGCAGAACAGATCTTCAAATTTCCTGCTTCATGGAAGTCTGTTGGAATCTATGGGACTGTAGGCTGAAGATGGATGCCCTAACATTACAGAAGAACTTTGAGTGACAGTCCAGGCAGCGAGATGTCTCTGTCAATTCTAAAGTTTTGGAAATTTCTTACAATGCACTTCCTGTTTACTTTTTCTTTGCCTCCTTTCAATCTAAGACAGGATATCAATGATGGAATCCACGATCCCATGACAAGTTAGACTTGAGTGTGAAAGGAGCAACCTAAGTCAGGCTCTGTCATCTGGGAGTCTCTGCGGAGTCTTAAAAAACTAAAATGGGAGAACGGTCGTGGCCCCCAAGTGGTTCAGCTTCCATCTGGACTCCATTCTGACATATAAGTCAGTACAGTTCAAGTTTGCTTGCTCTAGTCTCCTTGGGAGCTGAGAGTATGTTCTTATTAAGCCTAGGATAAAGAACATATCATCTAGCTAAACACAAGCTGCTGAGTCCACATGAAGGCACATAGAGATAGATAAGGTAGCTGCTTGCTGCCAGCAGGAGGCAGGGGACGAGATAGTGAGACTGCCTGCTCCTAGATTCATGGACAGAATAGGGAGGTGGTTAACTGACAATGGGGTGTTTTGTTCTGCTTTTGCCTTTCGTCTGTCTACAATCAGGTCCAGTAGGAACCTCAAGGTTCTTCAGCACTGATCATCATACCTCCTGTTTCTATCCTGTCTTCCTTATTTTCTCAGTCCTCACGCCCCCCTTCGGGTACCCTAGCTGACTTGTTTTTAGCAAACTCCCACAGGGATTGAATTTGCATCATCAGGCTTGGTAGTAAGCACCTTGTCCCACTCAGCCATCTCATTATTCACAGTTCTTTTCCCTTGTCCCAAACACCTGCCCTGCCTACTTGTGAGTTTACTATTCCCCTGAACTCTTTTTTCCATGCAAGTTTCCTTGGCCTTCCTCCTGGTCTCTTTGGGTAGGTTCTCCATGGACAAGCCTTACCCGAGGCTTACTTACTCTTATGCAATCTTACCCAAGAACTAGGTATTTTTGAGCAATCCTGTGTGTTACTCCTACTGGCATAGTTTTTCCAGGGAGATGAGGGATTGGTCAGTGTTCTATGCTCAGGGATTGCTTAGCTTAGTTGGTCAGGGGCAGAGATGGCTCTGATTTCATGGTCAAACTCTGTTTTTTTTTCACTGGTCATTTTTAACAGTTTTACTTTAACCTTAGGCCTGAGGCATATTTCTTTCATTGGCTCTGATTCTAGGGACAAAGTGTGTTTCTTTGACACTGGTATCAGAGTTAGGTTGCGTTTCTTTGGTCCTGGGTTCAGGGATTAAGATGTTCCTTTCCTTGGCTCAGGTCTCAGATTCAAGCTGCCCAGTGATTGGTTGGTTTCCTGCTCCTACTGTCCCTTTTACCCTACACAGATTATGATCTTAGCACTAATATCAATTATGCAGACTGCACATCCTCTCTTCTCTTTGTTTCTGCTCTGGAAACTGTCTGTCTTTAGAACCTACCTGTAGGAGCCCCCATATGACTCAGTTTCCATCTGAAGTCAATTCTGACTTATAAGTCAGTTGAGTTCTCACTTGCCTGCTCTACTTTTTCCAGTAATCTTGAGGACTGTGTGAACTCCAGAGTAAGCCCGTTGGAAAGAACACATTATCTGTTAAGACTTGGGTTGGTGTATGGCTGGTGTAGGCACATCCAGTTAGAGACAGAAGCTGCTTGCTGCTAGCTGAATTCTTGTGAGGGATAATATACCTGCTTGTGCTTTCTCCAAAGGGCAGTGCAGGGAGGTGGTTAGATGACTGTCCTGCTCTTTGTTCTGCCCTCTGCCTTTGACATCTATAAAAGCAAGTTCAGAAATAAACTTGGGGCTGGTTGGTATTTACCATCTGTCCTCCCGGATCTATCCTGTGTGTCTTTCTCCATTTCTCTCACTCTGCCATTTCCTCAACCTTGTGCCCCCTCCCATGTATCCCCTGCTGGTTTCTGTCAGAGTGGGCTCCCACACCTACCGGTCCAGGCACTCTTATTTCTGTCTTGACGGCAAGTGGCAAATTTCCTCCTTCACCCCTAGCATATACAGTTGTCATGGCCATCACGACCACAGGACCACTGTCTAGGTTTCTCTAACCAGGCTCTACACACTGCGGCTCTAAAAGGTACTCTAGGTTCAAAAATCATATTTCTTGGGCTCTAGAGAGACATCTCAGTGCTCAAGTGCACTTACTGCTCTCATGGGAAACTGGGGTTAAGTTCCCAGCTCCCACATAGTGTGTGACCCACATGATGACTCTAAATAACTCATAATAACCGACATGGCGACTCCTAGTTATTCATAATTGTAGTTTAGGGAATCCAATGTCCTCTTCCTACCCTACAGGGCACAACCATGCACATGAAACACATACATACCTGCTAGCAAAACATGTTTACATAAAATACAATAAATAAATCTAATAAATATTTTAATGATTTCTCATGTCAACATTTTCCAATAATTTCAAGAATGTAAGTCTCCCTGGACTATTCGACACATGCAGAGCAATCACCATCTATCTCCAGTGCCCTGAGATGCTCCTTGTACAGCCCTCCACCCCAGCAGTCAGTACTCATGACATAGAACAGTGGCTGTAACCTTCATAATGCTATTACCATTTAACACAATTCCCGGTGTTCTGGTGAGACCCAGCCCTAAAATTATTTTTATTTCTATTTCATAACTGTAATTTTACAAGTATAGTGAATTGTAAGGTAAATATCTGGTATGCGGGATATCTGACATGTGACGTCCACTGACACGGTGGCTCTGCCTCTTTGTGTCTTTGTTCAGCTAGGTGAGCAGTACTCCACTTTCCTGGGCAAGCACCTTGGATTCTCCCAGGAGCACTGCAGCCCAAATGTCTCAAGTGACCTCCCCCTGTCCACAGAGAGGGCTTTTTAAGACAGGCTTACCATTGGGACAGACTGCATTAGATTGTTCCTTATTATTCCGTTATTGTTTTGCCTCCCAGAAAAATTCTCTGGCACGTGCAGCAAGCTATATTACTCTGTATGCAGTGAGGAGGTGGGTAATGCTCAACTGAGGCCCTTGCAGGAGGATAGTGACAGATATGATATCAGGAAAACTACCAGGCAGGTCTCTCAGAGGTCACACACCTCCAGTTCTCTGAGAGCAGGAAAGAGAGAGAAGGTTGGGATTATCATATAGAGACCTGACATAGTAAATACCTGCTCCTTGAATAAAATTTCCAAAGATGAAAGATATTAAAGATATAAAGATATGCAAACTAAAGAAAAATTCTAAGCCTGTCTTGAACTTTTCATTCCATTGTCTCTGTGAATGTGGTTTAATGGCTCAATGCTAAATTTCATCATCTATAATTCATCCCTTCAATTAATAAACAACGGTAAATATTGACTAGGAATTGTCCTGTATGTGGAACGTAGCAAACAGATATGTAGTTCAGAAAGAATGGGCACGATAATACCATGCTGGTAAATTTAGCAAGGAATTTATTGTAAGATTCTACAATATTGGATAAGTATTTGTATTTATTCATAATGAACAAGAAAACCATTAGAAAATGGAAACTGTTTTGCTTAAATCTTGGTGAACGATGTTTTTGACTGATGATACATTGTTCCTCCAGACATGGGTGGAAACAATAAAACCATGGTTACAGTTTTTTTCCTCCAGAGATTGTCTGGAAAGTCAGAGCAAGAAAAGATCTTCTTTGGAATGTTCTTGGGGATGTATCTTGTCACCATCTCTGGGAGCCTTCTCATCATTCTGGCCATCAGCTGTGACCCTCATCTCCACACACCCATGTACTTCTTAGCCAACCTCTCCAGTGTCGACATCTGCTTTTCCTCAGTCACCGTCCCCAAGACACTGGTGAATCACATGGTGGAAAGCAAGTCCATCTCTTACATGCAATTCATGGCCCAGATCTATTTCTTCTTAGCATTTGGCACCACAGACAATGATGGCTCCTGAGTGTGATGGCCCATGACCGCTATGTGGCCATTTGTCATCCACTCCACTACACCCTGATGATGAGCCCCAGACGCTGTGTCCTCCTGGTGGCCATATCATGGGTCATCACAAACCTGCATGCTCTCTTGCACACTCTCCTCATGGTTCGACTCACCTTCTGTTCCCATAATGCAGTGCACCACTTCTGTGACCCATACTCTATCCTGAAGGTCTCTCGTTCTGACACCTTTATTAATGACCTGATGGTCTTCACTGTGGGTGGAGTGATATTGCTGACACCATTTTCTTACATTGTTGTTTCCTATGTTTACATTTTCTCTAAGGTCCTGAAGATGCCCTCTACCCATGGGATAAAGAAAGCTCTGTCCACATGTGGGTCTCACCTCACTGTGGTCTCTCTCTTCTACGGGGCAATCCTGGGGTCTACATATACCCTTCATCCTCATACTCACTACAGGACATGGTGATCGGTGTCATCTTCACCGTGGTGACACCACTGGTCAATCCCTTCATCTACAGTCGTTGGAATCATGACACGAAAGGAGCCCTAAGAAGATGGTTCTCAGATGCTCGAATGTGAAATTTTAGAGCTGAGAGGACCTCTGGACACCATGCATCTGCTCATCTCTGCAGCAAAAACTATGCACAGATTGGTATAGAATTAATGCATGACATTTCCTGCGGCTAACACCAAATGATCATGGTTGTGTTATAAATCTGATGCTCACAGATTCTCATTTTCATAAATGTAGTAATTTGTCATATCTGAATAAAGCCTATAACTGAGGGGCTCATTTCACAGACAAGAAACCCTGGGGTAACTCAGTGAGCTGTGGTTTGAGACGCCTGCTCCCACAAGAACTGGGGCTTTTACAGCACTTTAGAGCTGACCCAAACCCCTTCTCTGATCTCTCTCTCTGGCCTCTGAAGGGGAGGCATCTGGTTTAGATGCTGGTGGGGAAATGGCAAGTTTTTCTCTGTCCTGGGCTTAAGCATGTCTTTGCATTTCACATCTCAGAAAGCACCCTTTGTGGACCCTCTGCTCCCTTCCTTACCCATTTACTTTTTCCTCCTCAGCATAAGCCTGGGTCCAAGACTGGTGCCACTCAGGGATGGAGACTGGAACCTGCAGACAGTAAGCAAAACTGTCTTTATAGGCAGAGTTTATAGTGGCACGAGAAAGATTGTTTAAAGAAGCAATATACAACTGGATCAAATAATGTAGAATATTGTTTTAAGATGTGTTACATTTGTTTATGCTGTGGAACATTTGCTAATGTTGAACTGATGCAAAGATGTGTTGCATTCTTTTACATTGCATTTGTTTAACTCTGTGAAGCTGTGTGATTTGTCTGCCTAATGCACCTGACTGGTTTGCTAAAGAGCCAAGGAGCCAATAGCTAAGCAGGAGAGAGAAATAAACAGGGCTACCAGACAGAAAGAATAAATAGAAGAGATCTAGGCTCGAGATGAGAGCAAGGTACAAGAAAAGGAGGAGAATAGCAAGCCAGGGGCAGCCACTCAGCCCCAGAGCTAGTCAAGGAGTAAGAAGGAAAGAAAGATATATAGAAAAAAAGGAAAGGTAAGAAGTTCCAATGCAAAAGTAAAAAAAAAATAGTAAAAGAAAATGGAATAATTTAAATTAGGAAAGTTGGCTAGAAAGAAGCCAACTAAATGTGAGTTTTTTTGATTGCTCTGGAGGAACCCTGACAGAAGGCCATGGATGGTAGCCTCACTGGAACCAAGAGGGACAATGTTTTATCAGAACATAAGAGGAATGTCAGCTTTCCCTCCTGTTCCAGTGTTAGCAGCCAGGCACTTAAGAAAGTCAAAGGGAGTATGCTCCACCTGAGAATGAGCTTTTAACAACCAAACAATCAGTCAGTTAACCAATCAATCAATCAACCAATCAATCAACCATCAGTCAAATGCAAAACCGTGCAGCAAAGGTCTTTAAGGTGAAAAACTAAACCTTCTGTCCCCTAACCCTAGGACAAAGTTAGAGGTGTGTTCTGATAAGCCCAGTTCAGCTTTTTGCTGCTGTCTTATCTAATGGTGCAGGAACAAAATGATGCAGAGATTGAAAGGGAAAATAAGATCATTAAGAACATTTGCCTGAATTTGAAAATGCAAAGGGACAGACCAAAAACCAAACCAAATCCAAGTAAACAAACACTTAAAACGCACCAGAAATAATATGGTCAGGTCTCAGGTTTTAAAGATCAAAGTGTAATGGAAAAAATTAAAAATTGCTGCGGATCCCTGGCAGGCAGGGGGCAGCGGGTCTGAGAGCAGCCAGTTCCAGGCAGTGCCAGGACAGGAGACCACATGCAGGACTCCGAAGGTGGCTGGTCACCGGTGGTGTCCCTGGTGGTGAGCCATGTGGGTACCCGGGCGACAGATGGATAGGCATGCCAGGCAGAATGAGGCTGGATATTTATTAAGTGGGTTATGGAAGTATGGAAGGGAAGGGGGAGAAGAGAGAAGAGCAGAGAGGGAGAGACAGAGAAAAACAGGGGGAGGGAGGGAGAGAGAGAGAGAGAGAGAGAGAGAGAGAGAGAGAGAGGAGAGAGATCGAAGCTGCCTCTCCGAGAGAGACAGAGAGAGAGACACAGAGAGAGAGACACAGAGAGAGAGAGACAGAAGAGAGAGAGACAGAAGAGAGAGAGAGAGCATAAGGCTGCAAGCAGGAAGACCTGCCTGCCTCAGCTGATGGGGGAGAGAGTGGGCGTGGCTTGTGTAATGAGCATGGAAACAGATTCCTCTGAATGAATTAACAAAGGGAATCTGTAGTGTAGATAGAGCAAGAAATTTATAGAATAAGAATGAATGCAACTTGGTGTAATGTAAAAGCATTTCTTCTTGTGTGTGGTATGGAAAATTACTAAGGTAAAATACTAAGAGAACATTTGCCCACTTGAAGGCTGCCACACCCATCTGGCCCTGCCAGATGTGGGAGGGCTACACCCAGGAATCATGGTAATGAAATAATCTTGCCACACAAGAAGGACCCCCACCCTTCTGTGGCCAGTGAATACTGATAACCTAGGACACCTGATTATCGGAAGGATCAAAAAGGGGCAGTTTTGAACTGACTGAAAAGAGAGGGCTGAAGCAGGACAGTCATCTCACTTCTCACAATGGCTCAGGTATCTGGCCTCGTGGAAAGAGATCCTCCAAGCCTGCCTCCCGAAAAGCTGAAATATTAAACGCTTTGCCTAAATATTTAATGTTCTGTCTCCTGAGTACAGAGCTCCATATCTTGAAAACAGACATTTAACGCCTTGCATCCCAATGCAAAGCCTCATTTCCTGAGAGTGGACATTGAAGTTCTGTCTCCCGAGAACAGACAAGATACTCTGCCTTTCAGAATGCTTTCCCATCCTGAGAGCAAAGCTTCATCTTCGAGAGTAGAGAACTAAAAGCCTTGTCTCCCCAGACTCGGTCACACGAAACGTCGAGTCCCAAGGCCCTACATTCTAAGATAGACTAGCACCAGGCCAGAGACTACGCAGTCAAGTATTGATCCAGCACCCAATACCAGCCTGGAACAGAACATCGGAACCTTATCTCCCGAGCACAGACTATGGGGTCAAGAGTAGAGCCTCGCTATCTAGGACCCAGTGCGGACAGGCGCCCTGCCTGAAGAAATTCAAAAAGCCCTTTATAAGCTGAAGAATACCAGGTCGTATAATGCTATTTCATGCGTGTATGAAATGTTAAGAGAAGAGCATAGATGTGTTAATATATATATGTTTAGTGTGTGAAATGTTAAGAGATATCTTATGGATAATTGATAAGATTAGGAAATGTTAATGGATAAGTTAAGGTTAAGAAGTGTTTTATAGATAGGTAATGGATAAGTTGTATTAAGGTTAAGAAGTGTTTTATGGATTAGTGATAAGGTTAGGTTTAGTAGGATTAATAATTGTGATATTAAATTGCCTGTGTGATTGACCATTATCAATCCCCCATGCCTATTAAGATTGTAAACCCCATTGATGCAATGGATATTGAAGTTGCTAGTAAAGAATCATTATAAAACAGTTCTCTTGCTTGGTCTGGTCACTCATCGCTCTCTGGAGAGAATGGCACAGAGTCCTCATAGATATTACTCGAAAAGAACCTGGAGCTGAAGTCCCCTAGCTCGTAACAGCTTGTTTCTTAAAGAGACAGAACAACCATTACATATAGTGTGTAATATCGGCACTCAAAACTCAATTGCTCTTCTATATGTCAGTGCTGAAATTGGAAGTCAAAGTTTTTAAAGTATACTTTGATAATAGCAATATATATGAAGTCAGTCAGTGGCAGTAAGTGTTAGGTCAAAAGGAAACCTAAATTTCGCAAACCCCAAAAGACTGTTCATATATAGATATGAGCTCAAGCTGAACTATAGTATTTCTTGCAGTTAGATAAAAGCCAGCATTCCTCAGGAAATTGTGAATTCAGTTCCCATGGGCTGAAAGGGGTAATTTCCCTTATCTCTAGCTGGAGGGACCTATGGCTACCTGTGGCGCCTATCAGCATACCAAATCACTTGCTGGCTTCCAGGCTCCTCAGTATCCCAGGGACCTGTCCCACATGTCCTTGCTGACTTCCTACCCTCTCACCTTCTCCTCTACCTTAAACCCCCTCCAGCTCAGACTCCCTCCCCCAGGTGCTCATCCTTCTTACAGCTCAGCTCTCCTCACATCCTCACTCCTGCTGCTCTGGTCTTCTCCCTATGCTCCCTGGTCTCTGTCTGGTCATTCTTCTTTCACAGGTAGCCCCGGCCAGGTCCATTCTGCTGCCCACGTTCAGTCTACTGCTTTCTCTGTCTCTCTGACCTCTTCCAGATCCTCTGCCTCTTCTCTATCTGATCGGTAGAAACCTTTCTTCCCTTTAGCCACACCACAGTGGGGTGATGTTTGCACTTTCTTAGTGTTCCCCTCTACAGAATGAGATCTTTAATTAAAGCTTTTGGAAGCCTGAAACAATAGGATGCTTTTTCTAGGTATTCATGGAACATATGGTGAAACTCTGCCAAACAATAGAAAAGAAAGAGAAACAATCAAATTTACCAAATTGAATACCTTAAAAACTTTTAAAAATGGATGAACTTAGTGTAGCAGTTCTATGAGCAGGGGAATGAGTAAAACAGCAAAGTCACTTAGAGAAAGTTCAGTTGATAAAGATAATGTTGGGTACCTTGCTGGGTGTAATGAAGTCTTTTTGTAAAAATCTTTCATCAAGTAAGGGGGCTCTTTGACTTGGGATTTATTGAGAATTTATACACTAATTAATATCTTTATAACTTTTCAAGAGCTTTTGTGCATCATTCACATGATTGCTATAGAAACCTTCACAATTGGATTTGTTAATTGATTTATGCTTGATTGAAGGATCCAATTTTGTTATTAGGCCATACCAATAATGATATCACTAATTGGCTTGTGATTTGATTTTTATTATGTATTTGATAGGTTTGACATGAAGTTCATGGTGATCTAAACCTCTACTGTAATTTGACCAAATTTTATGTTATATAGCTATATGATACAAATACTTATATATTTTGATAGTATATAATATGCATTTGTAAGCACCATGTTCTCAGATCGGAACAAATATAAATAATTAACCAAGGATAGAGCCTAGCAATTAGCACTTATACAAGAACTGACTTTCTAAGGTTCCTATTTTCAGTGCCCGAAGAGAATATAGACTGTGAACACCTCATCTGTGTCTCTAATTAGAACTTCTGAGAAATCCACCCTAGGGGAGCACACACTTGGCTCCGTCTTCATGGCTCCACCACCTCCAGGGATGGAGCATCAATTTATTCACTTCCAACCATCCAATCTTGACCAGAGAGAGCCACATGCCTCATTCTAGATGTTCTCTTCTAGGGACAAAGGCCCTTCCTTTCTCACCCTCAAGTGTGGATTTCTCAAAACCCAGCCTCCACCATGGCACCAACAGAGACCGAACTTTCCTGAAGACATCTGATAGCAGCCAAGAGCACCCAGGTAAGGAGGCTGAGAAAGCAGCAGAGGGCTCCCTCACTGCAGGCAGACTCCCATAGACTAGAGCCCATGGGATGACTTATAGAGAAAGAACTTCATTCAGTCCCTCTGCATCTGACCAAGTTCAAAGGAGGAAAAGCCTCTCACTTTTCCACGTCCAGGCCTTGTTCCTACATGAGGTTCTCTGCACTAGGAACACAGTGGAAGCTAAATGTGGGCAGAGGAAGCACAAGAACAGAATGGAGCTTAAAGGATTAGGAACAGTACTGCAGGCTGTTAAAAAGCTTGGTCAGAAGCAGAGAGAGAGAGAGAGAGAGAGAGACAGAGAGAGACAGAGAGACAGACAGAGAGACAGACAGAGACAGAATCGGGGAGACAGAGTCAAGGACTAAGAGATACATGAAGAGACAGTGACACCGAGATACACACAGAGGAGATAGACACACACACACACACACACACACACACAGAGAGAGAGAGAGAGAGAGAGAGAGAGAGAGAGAGAGAGATGGAGAATGTCATTATTTTATCCTGGTCCTCTTCTTTGTTCTGTGTCTGTACCCTGGAGTGTGTGGTTGTATAATGATTGTGTCTCAGACTGTGGCTGCTTGGATGCTACTGAAACTGGACAGTAGAATGTTGATTTCAACTGGAGTCCAGAGACAAAGCAGCCTTTAAGGTTCAGGGTCTCAAACACCCTGTGATACAGACTTGTCTTCACATTTGGCATCTCAGACACACGCAACAATCCTATGATTCACAGAAATCATTCAACAAAACAAATACACATTTAGGTATGCATATACACACATACATATTGTGTTTATACATGCATGCATTCATATATCCTGAAGGTTCTCGTTTTATAGTAATGGCAGCAGCATTCTGTCTCTTATAAGGAAGCTTAAGGGAAAGTGGAATTAGAATCCAAACACTGGAGCTGAAGAGCCATTCAAAGAAAGGGGCATCTATGGATGACCTACCATGATGCACTGGGAAGCTGTAAACCTAGGGCTTAAACCCAAAAATGTTAGTATTATTCCAAGACATTGACCATTTCAATATCTGCCATCTCTTTTATGTATTAATTTTTTAGAATTTCATTTTACATTCCATCCACAGTTCACCCCACCTCTCTTCCTTTCCCTCCCCCCTAAGCCTCCCCAAATCTACTCCTCCCAATGGGTAAGGGCTCCCATGGGTGTAACAACCGATTTTGTGTTACCCCCTCTGTACAGTTTGCGCACCACTGTACCATAAGCAAGACAGGCAAGGGCCTGAAGATTGAAAGAACATACAAGAGACCTGGGTCATTTGAAAGGAGATCAGCTGAATGCCATTTATTCAACTTTGGGGAAATCCTTAAATACCTCGCTGCTGCACAAGGATTTCCCCCCAGGCAGGTGGGAAATTACCATACCAAAGATGAAACAATGCCCTATAGATAATCACCAGGTGAGGCCGAGGGAGCACAGGAACAAACAGAATGTTTTAGCTGGCTGACCAGAAACTGTCCTCAAGATGAACCCCAGGAGCAGGGGCAGACCCGGGCTCTACACATGGGAAGTCAACGCACTCAACCACTATAAACGCACAGTATAAGAAAATATAGAATAACTGTAGCTCAACAAACTCAGGAGTGAGTTAGCTGTGGTTTCACCCCACGGGAGCAAGTTGCCTTTACATCTCATTGTATGTCTTTTCCTATTTCTCTGAGGGGAAGCTATGTGGCTTCTAGAACATTAACACCGACAGTCAGGGGCCACTTTTGTTGGTCCTTATGAACTACCCATCGTTCCAACTCTCATCTCTCTGCTTCTACAATCCACGGAACCTGTGAGCCATTAGAAGCATATTCTAGCTTTTAAATATTGGTGTGTGTGTGTGTGTGTGTGTGTGTGTGTGTGTGTGTACATGTATGTTTATGGGTGTAGCTGCACGTGTGTCACAGCAACCATACAGAGTTCTGCTTCTCACTTCACCCTAAAAAACACTGGGATAGAAGACGTGCTCTATGGTGTGGAGTTTCAGGTGGGTTCTGGGGATTTGAACTCAGGTCTTCACACTTACATGGCATGTGCTTTACCCACTGAGCCATCTCCCCAGCCCTCATTCTAGCTCTTTGCTGCTGCTGTTGTTGTCACGCTGGTCTACATCCATGGCAACGCTCCAGAAGTTACCTGGATTCCCATCCCAGTACTGTGCTTAGCTCCACTCTCACAGCAGCAGTCAGCTCGCTGTCTGGACCACACGAGCATCCTGTACCCAACGTCATCAGTTTCTATGTCATGTTCTGTCCCTGCAGCCAGGCCATTTCTCCTGACACCTGTCTCCTCTCTTCCCTTTCCCCAGCCAGGCCTCTGATCACCCCAGGGTGACTCCCCTCCCTCCTCAGCTGTAATTTCTGGTGACTTGGTACCTACCTATTTGAGCCAGTTTGAATTTGAGGCAGGAAGATTGCATAAGCTCAGAAATTTCTGATCAGGCCAAAGAACAATGAGAAAATGTGTGCTTGTGTGTCTGAGGTTCAAGCTATATATGTGCCTGTTTGTGTATGTGTCTGTGTGTTGTACATGGTGTGTGTGTTCATGCATCTATGTGTGGCTGTGTTTGTATATGTGTGAGCATGCATGCCCATGTATGTATATGTGTAACACATAGAACAAGATCATCAGCTTGTTTTGAATTTTCACTGATATTGATCAGTAAATTTGATAAAGCATCTAGGTGTCCACTCCTCAAATTCTTCATGTAGTATATAAACTCCTAGAGTTAGTTAACTATTCCATAAAATGGACATATATATGGCACTTAGCAAATAAGAGAATAAAATCATAGATATTAGAATTCAATCCTTTCAAAATGGACTAATCTTTTGTTATAAAAATATATTGTAAGGGATTTTACTAACAGCTAATTCTCAACTAATGAGTAAAATCTTCTAACTGTATCAATGTTTTCTCCAAGTGTTGGTGAATGATTTCTCTATGTGCATCTCACTTTCTTCTGCAGAGACATGGATGGTGACAATCAAACGACAGTAACAGAATTCCTCCTCCTGGGACTCTCTGAAGATTCAGTCCAAGAAGAGGTTGTCTTTGGAATGTTCTTGGGGATGTACATGGTCACCATCGCTGGGAACCTTCTCATCATCCTGGTTGTCAGCTGTGACCCTCATCTCCACACACCCATGTATTTTTTCTTGGCCAACCTCTCCAGTGTCGACATCTGCTTTTCCTCAGTCACTGTCCCCAAGGCACTGGTGAATCACATGGAGGGAAGCAAGTCCATCTCTTACACAGAGTGTATAGTCCAGATGTACTTCTTGTTCATATTCGGCAACATGGATGGCTTCCTCTTGAGCGTAATGGCCTATGACCGGTATGTGGCCATTTGTCACCCACTCCACTATATCCTGATGATGAGCCCCAGACTCTGTGTCCTCCTGGTGGCCATATCATGGGTCATCACAAACCTCAATGCTCTTTTGCACACTTTCCTCATGGTTCGACTCACCTTCTGTTCCCACAATGCAGTGCCCCACTTCTTCTGTGATCCCTACCTTGTCATGAAACTCTCTTGTTCTGATACTTTTATCAATGATGTCACAGCCTTTGCTGAGGGCGGAATGATATTTATGACACCTTTTGTATGCATTGTTGTTTCCTATGCCTACATCTGCTCTAAGGTCTTGAAGATGCCCTCTGTCCAAGGGATAAGAAAAGCCATGTCCACTTGTGGTTCCCACCTCACTGTGGTCTGCCTTTTCTATGGGGCAATCCTAGGAGTTTATATGCACCCTTCATCCTCGTATTCACTACGAGATGCAGTGGCCTCTGTTATCTTCACAGTGGTGACCCCCATGGTCAACCCCTTCATCTATAGCCTGAGGAATCGTGACATCAAAGGAGCCCTAAGGAAGATAATTCTCAGGTCCTAGAGCTTGAAATTTCTAGACCTGAGAGGATTCCTAGATGCTATGAATTTTTTTCCTTTTTATAAAGAGATCCTGACAAGTCCAGTGTTCATCAGGATGGTTCCTGGGATTAGTGATTTATGTTTGTGATCAGGTTTTGATTCAGATACTGACTAATGCTCTCTGTCACACACCCTGAGATTTATCTCTTCAAAGGGATGATTCTAAGATGTTCATTTCACAGATAAGAGAAACTGAGAACATTTGGAAACATTCTGAACTGGGATGTGTTTAATATCTCCTGAGATACTGGCTATAACGGTGATCAGGGACTTTTAAGAGATATGATTATCTACCTCTATGGCCTCAAGCAGAGCTCTGGTTATCCTGGTAAATGTCCCACAGGAAGTTTACCCATACTAGACAACTAGAGATTGCTGCTTATAGAGTGCTCCATTCTTTGGGCCTCTGGTACCAGTGGTGGTGGTGGTGATTGTCCTATGTCTCAGGATGAAGTCCCTGTCCTTCATGCTACAACCCAGAACACTATCTCTGGACTTCTCTTCCTATCTAACATTTCAGGACTTTGTTCTTCAGCATGATTCTTAGGAATGCCTAGCAAGTGTCGGGAAGCCTTTTGTAATGGCTTTACTCACCAAAAC
The DNA here is from genome assembly GCF_982192425.1 of Myodes glareolus. Lineage (NCBI taxonomy): Eukaryota > Metazoa > Chordata > Mammalia > Rodentia > Cricetidae > Myodes > Myodes glareolus. Next base: position 73,660,776 of record NC_142034.1, on the reverse strand, counting down.
ATGCCTGTGTCTGTGCACATTCCCAAGAGCTGCAGGGGACAGATTTCCTTACAGAACTAAAGTGTCTAGAGTCATGGCCATGCCTAGGGACACGGGGACTTGAATTAATGTCATGATTGTAATTGGAACTCAGGACTTCAAAGTCCAAGTTCAAGCTTAGTTTGAAATATGGGTCAGAGTGTTCCGAGTTCCAGTGCTCTTCTAGTGTATACTAAAGGTCAAGTGTCCACAATGTCACTTGTCATGTCCTTTCTTCACATCCAGATAGTTCTGCCCTCCATCTCCTGGATGGGGCAGTGGTCACTCTTCAGTAGCTCTCCCTCATGGCCTCTGGGTCCTCACTTCTTTTCTCTCCCATTCTACTGACTTACAGGTCCTTGCTGTCCTCACCATCAAGTCCTTCCAGCTCTGTCCTGCCTCTGACTGTAGCGATCTCCTGGGGAATCTCACCACATTCTGTCTCTCCCTGTACATCTCTCTCCTCCGCACAGGTGCCATTTGTTCATCCTCGGGTGTCAAATGAGTCCTGTCACCCAACTCTCACAGAACCACGGGAGATGTAAAATATCCTTTCTTAATGCAATAAAAACTAATCAGTGATTTGGTACAGGATTTCTCTAGAGCCACTAAACTCTCCTCCTGGCCCCTCGTGAACCCAGAGTGTAGTACCCACACGTTACTGGCGACCCTTGGAACAGACTCCAGTCTCCCCATAGTCTCCTTTAGTCTGGTGGCTGGAATGTGTCATCCTGTGTTTGTCACTATAACATATAATGGCCTTTGTCCAGATAATGTTGGAATCAGAGTCCTAGGCCAGATGGTTACTGTTGTGGTTTGAAGAAAAATGTCCCCTTTATGATTTTAGATTGAACAACTGGTCTATAGTTGATGTCGCTATATGTGGGGTTTAGGAGGTGTGTCCTTGCTGGAGGCAGTATGCTACTTGGGCTACGTGACACTTCTTGTTCACGCTCTGCACCATGCTTGCCTTTGAAGATGTGTTCTCAGCTTCCCCATCCTGCAGCTGCCATGGTTCCTGCAATGATGGACTCTTATTCTTCTGGATCCATCAGTCAAAATAAACTCTCTCTCCTGTCAGCTGTGTGGTCATGTGTTCATCACAGACACTGTCAAGGAACTGCTGCTGTTGCTCTCCTGGGAGATTTCCTTTTCCTCTGGGAGGCAGGAATTGTTAGAGTAGGCAAGGAGCTGAGGAACAGAGAGAGCAGGCAGACTCTCAAAGGGACCACTTCAAACATTAAGTCTAACCTCATAGTCATTTTGTGAAGTCCTAAAACAAAACCAAACTCTGGGCAGGCGACAGAGATTTTAAATTAGGTTCTATGTATCGGACTTACTTGATCCAGTTCCTAAAGGGTTCAGCTTCTTTCCCTTTAAATCTTTATTTGTCTTTGGTGACTTTCCATATGATTGTGGTGCGTTTGGTTCATGGGAAATTTTAAAAAGGGAAAGATAATATTCCAGTGTGGAGTCCTCAGAATAAACAAGTGAACAGCTGGCAGCACTCAATGGCCCCAAGGCTGAGGGGGAAACCGTGGCAGTGAATAAGATCAGCTGTGATAGTATACATATAATATAAGAGATATAAAGCTAAGAAAAACTAAAAGGGGTAAACTCACTGCCACATATGATTAGTTGCCTCCTATTCCAGGCACACATCAGAGTTAGGGGCCACAGACAACAGGTTTGGTGTGACCGCAAGGTAAACTATCAGTAATGGAATGCAGTTATTTCTTCACATCGTCAAGAAGATGGAGCCTATTCCACAACCAAGGCTCAAGTTGTTGTGGAGAGAACTCATGCTAACTTAGAATTTCATGCGAAGACTCCATAAGACTATTTCTTGACTCTTTCTTAATAATAAAAATTTATTACGTTTTAGGAATTTATTCTTTTTTTGTCATTTTATAAATGTGTTTTGTTCTTTCTTTTTTATATTTAAATTCAAAGTTTATTGAATTATAAAAGTTTTCATTTCCGCCCCTCCTCCCAACACCCTCCCACTTCCCCCACTCCCCCTCCTCCTCCCTCTCCATCCCTAAGAGCAGTCAGGGCTTCCTGCCCTGTGAGAAGTTCAAGTTCCTCCCCGACCCTTCAGGTCCAGGAAGGTGAGTATCCAAACAGACTGAATCCCAAAAATCCAGTATATGCAGAGGAAACAAGTCCCAGTGTCATTGTCAATGGCTTTTCAGAAAGACTCCGGGCCAGCCACATTCAGAAAATCCGGCCACATTCAGACATTCTGGTTGGATCACGTGCTCGTTCAGTCCCAGTCCAACTGGCCTTGGTGAACTCTCATTAGACCAGTCCCCTTGTATCAGTGGGTGATCGCACGACTCGCGGTCCTGATTTCTTTTTTCAGGTCCTTCCTCCTTCTGCTCTTCATTTGGACCATGGGGGGCTCAGTCCGGTGCTCCAATGTGGGTCTCCATCTGTATCGCCATCCATCGTCGGATGAAGGTTCCCTTTCGTCTTGCCTTCTTTGCTCCTTGTGCCATTTTTCTATCTCTGTGTGTGTCTCTGTCTCTGTGTCTCTCTCTGTGTCTCTTTGCCAACATGCATGTGGAAGTCAGAGGACAACTTGTGGGATTCAGTCCTCTCCTTCTGTGAGAAATAAATCATTCTGGTCTATTTTCAGTATGGAGCTCATCAGGGAATCCCACCCAGCAGGAGGCACTGGGCTCCCATCTTCCCTAGCTAGCAGCTGGTGCCTGCTTGCAGAGTGCTATTGAGTTTATCCTATGGGAGAAGAAAAGTTGTAGTTGACTATGTGTCTAAGTCCTTCTATCTGGAAAGGGAGGGGCACATCTCAAGCCCCAGGAGAATGGGGAATTTGGTGGGGACTGTGCTAAGATTGTACCTCCCAGAAAAGTTCAGTCAGTGAGATATTCAGGGGGCAGGGAAACCAGTCAGGAACATAAGAACCAGATTCTTGCTTCATTTTTCTCAGGGTTGATGCCTTCTTTCCCAGTTCATAATAGTTTATTTTATTATTCTGAGTCTCTACTGCTCTTTAAAATTTTTGTTCATTTTATATGATATGGTATTTGCCTGTATGTATTTCTGTGCATCATCTATGCATGATGTTCACGGAGACCCGAATAACATCAGATCCACTGAGACTGGAGTCAGAAACAATTGAGCACATGTGGGTGCTGAGAACCAGACTGGGATCCTGTGTTAGGACCGCCAGTACTGCTAACCACTCAGCTAACCTCTCCAGGCCTTCCAGGACTCTTATTATCAAGCGAGGATCATCATTTCTCACACTGCCTCAGGGGATTCAATTTGGGTCCTCAGGCTTGGTAGCAATCACCTTGAACCAGAGAGCCATCTCACTGGTCCTGGTTCTTTGGTCTGGTCCCATTACCTGCTCTGCCTACTTGTAAGTTTACTATTCTCCTAAACTCTTTTTTCCATTTAAGTTTCTTTGGCCTTCCTTCTGGTCTCTTTGGGTGAGTTCTCCTTGAATTTTAGGCAATTAAACCCAAGAATGAGCTACTTTTGAGTGCTCCTGTGTGTTTCTTTCCCACTGGCCTTTTTTTTTTTTGTCAGTGGATTATATCCATGTTAAGCGTTAGAAAAAGACATTATACATTTCCATTTGGTTGTCCTGAACAGGTGACTGATGGGTCTTTTAATAAACTCAAATAGTAATAGTGACTAGGGAAGGAGCGGCCCCTTTTGGTTTATCAGCCTCCACCCTTGAGTGTTTGTGGTCCATAGACCTAGAAACACGCTGTTCTGGGACAAGACAGTGAGAGGCTTGTCTTGATAAACTAGTTTTAAAGATTTATTTGTCTGGCTCTGGTGGAAGATACCTTTAATCCCAGCACTCAAAGACAGAGTTAGCAGCATCTCTATGAGTACCAGACCAGTTATGACTACATAGTAAGACTCTGTTTCAGAAACACAAAACAAAAATTATTTTTTTTTGTAAGTGTGAATGTTTGACCTTGTCTCAATGTAATAAACTGGAGATTGATAGAGGCAGGCAGCGGACATCCTGCACTCGCTTCCACATGTGCACATGCAGGGGCACTCACCCAAATACATGTATGTGTATGCAACACACACACAGATACACACACAGAGACAGATACACACACGCACACACACACACACACACACACACACCATGCAGCTCACATATTATTTCTTTTGACCAAAACTAAAGTCAATAATGAAGAAATGCCAATAGCATGTCTAGAATGTAATCCTAAATATTACAAATCAAACAACACTCTCCTAATTATGCATGGCACAAATGGTAGTTTATAGTAGCATTTCCAGGGATACCAAATGACCCCAGGTGAGCTGACAGAGGTCTGAGAAGGATAGTTTCTCCTCACATATGACACGCAGATGGGGCTGTATTATTCTCAGTTCCCCACCATTTTTTTCTGGAAATGCTGACAGGGCCATACTTACTATAAAAATTTCTGTGTCCAATGACTACAATAAAGGCAAGAGCAGGGGCAGGCACAGTAGGGAAGGGATCATTTGAATTATTAGGTTGACTTGAGAGTCCCCACCAGCCCCCAAAACGTTTTTAAGACATAACCTTCCCATCCTAGACTGCACAGGAAATGAGAAAAGAAACCTGAATCTCCCTATGCTCAGAGATAAGATCTGACCTTACTCTTATGATGCTGTAATAAATCCTCAAGACCAAAGGAACTTAGAGAAGAAACAGTTTGTGTTGTCTCACATTCCCAGAGGGAGAGCCCTTAATGGCAAGGAAGGCAGGGCATGGCAGCAGGAACAGGAAGTTGGCTGATCACATTTTCATCCACACACAGGAAGCAGTAAAAAGACAAAAGGAAGTGGGGTGAGACTATAAACTCTCAATGTCCACACCCTCTGATGTACTTCCTTCAGAAGACTGTGCCTCCTAAAGGGTTCCACACAGCACCACCAACTGGGGATGAAGTGCTCAAACATAAGACCTAAAGGAGGCCATTTCTCATTGAGCCCTAGCATGATCATTACAACCTACTTCTGTGCAGTTCTTTCTTGCCTCTAACTTGTAAAGAAGAGAGAGCCAGACATACAAATGTCACAGCATTTCCCAAAGGATTCTGAGACCTCCCACAATCCTCTGGATGCTCAATGAAGAAATCTGGGGATTCATAGACTTTTTTTTTAACGAGCTCAGTTCTCTTTATAGTCAGTTTTCTTCTTCCTGAAACATAGAAGGTTGCAATGAAACTGAAGAATTTGTTTAATTAATATTCTTTATCAATAAGTATCAATAGGTATCAATAAGTTGCCATAAGAACCTGAATGATCAGAGACATGACCAAGAAACCACCAATGACCTTCTCTCTCTGCTGTTCCTCAATCTAAAAAGCTGAGATCCACTCTCAGTCTCATTACTTCCTGACTCCTATCTGTCCTCAGTCCTCCAAGAACTCTTTAGTTAATTTTGCTCAGTAGTGGCTAGCTCCACCCCCTAACTCAAAGCAAATCTTATTGTCAGAATGTGATCAACTATCACACAGCAATACTGACTGTGATTAACCCCGCCTCTTCCATCTGATGCTGAAGCTTCTCTCACCGACATCACTTATGCATGGCCGCTCCATGATTTCATCACCATAGGCGCCTTAATGGATCATCATCAAATCTCACAGGAAGTTACTGAGGATGTGACTGGAGAATGACTAAATAAATCCATTTGGAAGAGAAAAGGGGATGATAAGATCAGTGGTGCTAATGTCTGGGAGTGGTAAGTCTAGGAATAGGCAACAAGGATATGATCCAATAAGGTGTGTCAACAAACTTCAATCTCTGAGCTACAACAACTGCAGTTGATGACTGAGAAGATACTGTGTACCTATCTTTGAAAAAGAAATGTGAGTAGAAAATTGTTCCATCACTCACTGTGTGTCCTAACCTGATATCCCTGACACTTGAGAAATGCATTTGCCTCTGTTCTCCTGAGGATGCTGGAGTGTACAACTGGTTACACAGGAGGATATCTCTTCATCTTGGTCTTCACCAGGCTCATAGTCCAGACAGATGAAGCTCAGAAGTGGAGCCCTTGCTGTAATCATCTCTGCATTGTTTTGCGTTCAATGAAGACTGGAATCACTGGGGGATTTTACCTCTTACTCTTAGTGGTCACATGAGAGATTGCTTGTGAACTGTGCACATTGGATGGAATTTGTAGGTAATCATATCAGAGTAGAGGAATTCAAGTCCCACATGGTCGATTTCCCAGACTTGGTGTGGTCTCATTCCCAGACAGTCAGGGAGGTAGGACCTTCAGGGTAGTGAAGATGCTGCCATGGTTACTGTAGACCAGACTGTAAGCTCAGGTGCAGCTATTCCAGTGAGGAGATATGTGGTTGGGTTCTGTCTGTGCTCTCAAGGATGGCAAGGGCTTCAGTCTGAAATATAAGACAGGTGAGGGTAGGGACTCAGATAGGGACCTGATATGTCATATGGAAGAAAATGGTCCCGAATTTAACTCCATTTCAAAGCCTGAGACATGCTAATGAAGAAATGACCTTAGCAATGTTGCACGGGACACAATGCAACACTCATTCAACCAGATGAGTTTCATCATACAAACTCTTTTACAATGGACACATTCACTTACTTTAAACTGTCAACTTGTCAATCTAGAGTCCCCTGCAGATACACACAGAAATACTAATAATAGAAATCCAGAGATACTGTTTGACATTTACCTTGTTAATTAAATACCCCTCCAAATATTGTACATTGTAGGTTTTTAAAATTATTATTACTCTATTTTATAAGCAATATTTTTTATTTTACATAACAAACCCAGTTCCCTTGCCCTCTCATTCTCCCGCTCCCCCCCACCTTTCTTCACCTTCTCTCATCCATCCCTCAGAGAGGGTAAGCCTACCATGGGGAGTCAACAAAATCTGTCACATTACTTGAGGCAGGCAAGGTCCTTCTTGTTTCTAGGCTGAGAAATGTATCTCCTCATAGGGAAGGGTACGCAAAAAGTCAGATCATGCACTAGGGAAAAATACTGGTTCCATGGCCAATGACCCCATAAACTAGCCAAGTCACACAAGTGTAACCTGCATTCAGAGAGCCTAGTTTGGTCCTATGCTGCTTCCCCTGCTGTCAGTCCAGAGTGAGTGAGGTCCCCCTACCTCAGGTCAGCTGTTTCTGTGGGTTTCCCCATCATGGTCTTGGCCACTTTGCACATATTATCATTCCTTTCTCTCTACTACTGGGCTTCAGGAGTTTGGCCCAGTGCTTAGCTGTGGATTCCTGCATCTGCTTCCATCAGTTACTGGATGAAGGTTCTATGATGACAATTAAAAGAGTCCTAATCTGCTTACAGGGCAAAGGTAGTTCAGGCACCCTCTCCACTATTGCTTAGATTCTTAGCTGGGGTCATCCTTGTGGATTCTTTGGAATTTCCCTAGTGTCAGGTTTCTTGTTAACCCCATAATGGCTCTCTCTATCAAGATACCACTTATCTTGCTTTTCATCTCTGTCCTTCCCCTATCTCGACCTTCCCAAACCCTCCTGTTCTCCTCCCGTCTCCCCTTGTCCCCTCCCTACTCTCCTTCTACCCTCAATCTGCCCCATACTTACACTCAAACTTTACTCAGGAGATCTTGTCTATTTCCCCTTTTAGGGAGATCCCTGGATGTCTCTCTTAGGGGACCCCTGGCTCCCTGACTTCTCTGTGATTGTTGTGCTGTAGGTTGGTTATCCTTTTCTTTATGTCTAGCATCCACTTATGAATGAGTCCATACTGTGTTTGTCATTCTGGGTTCGAGTTACCTCATTCAGCATGGTTTTTTTTCTAATTTCAGCAATTTGCCTACAAATTTCAAGATGTCATTTTTTTTAAACCACTGAGTAGTACTCCGTTGTGTAAAGTGCCACATTTTCGATATCCATTCATCAGTTGAGGGGCATCTAGGTTTTTTTCTAGTTCTGGTTATTACAAATAATGCTGCTATAAACATAGTTGAGCAAAAGTCATTGTGGAATCAGTGCGCATCCTTTGAGTGTATGCCCAATAGTGATATTGTTCGGTCTTGAGGTAGATTGTTTTGAATATTCTGAAAAAGCACCATACTGATTTCCAAAATGGCTGTCCCAGCTTGCACTCCCACCAGCAATGGAGGATTGTTTTTCTTACTCCACATTCTCTCCATCATAAGCTGCCATTAGTGTTTTTGATCGTAGCCATTCTGACAGGTATAAGACAGTATTTCAGAATTGTTTTGATTTTCATTCCCCTGATGGTGAAGGATGTGGAGCAATTCCTAAGTGCATTTTGACCATTTGAGATTCCTCTGTTGATAATTTTCTGATTAGATCTCTACCCCACTTTTTAATTGGATTATTTGGTATTTTGATGTCTACTTTCTTAAGTTCTTTTTGTATTTTGGAGATCTGCCCTATGTCAAATGTGGAGTTGGTGAAGATCTTTTCCCATTCTGTAGGCTTCCATTTTGTCTTGTTGACCATGTCCTTAAACTCACAGAAGCTTCTCAGTTTCAGGAGGTCCTATTTGTTAATTGTCAATCTCAGTGTCTGTGCTAGGGGTGTTATATTTAAGAAGGAGCTACTGTGCCAGTGTGTTCAAGGGTACTTTCCAGTTTCCCTTCTTTCAGTTTTAGTGTAACTGGATTTATGTTGAACTGGAGAGATGGTTCAGCCATTAAAAGCTAGACTCACAATAAAAAACATAGCATATTGTAAGCTATCTCGAGTCATTTGTGACTTTACTGTTTGTACTGCAAGCATCTGTTGTACTTGATTCACACTGTAAGTGAATAGGTGTCTTCCCCACACAGTAGAAGAATGATCATGGTTAAAATGAGTGAGGATTTTAATTGATTTGTGATGGAAATAAACTAAATAAAACATGCGAAATGTTCACAGGGAGGATATCTTCTTCTAAAAGGTTACATTAATAAAAATGCAAAACTGTGGGATAGGAACTGAGTCTTCCCCTCTTATTTCTTTGGCAGAAGCCAACAGATTGCACAGAGTGAGCACTGAGCACATGCCCTAATGAGGACCTCCGAGGGATCAACCCTCCGGATGTCCCATGCGACAACTAACATCTTATCCTAAAGGAAACTCTGAACTCCAGGGACAGAGCCTGCATCTCTTTGTTTTCTCTCCACCATCTAGGCTTCACCATAGACAGTCAGCCACCTCACTCTAAACGTCCTTGAGAGAAGAGCTTCCTCAGTTCTCACCCCACGCTGTGAATTTCCCATCATTCAAGTCCAGGATGGAAGCAGCAGAGACAGGGAATGTATGAGAGCCTCAGAGAACAGCAGGTGAGAAGCTGGGGACACAGATTAGGGACTAGTCCATCCAACAGCAGACTGATACCCAGAGACATGGACTTAAGGTGTGACACTAGAGAAGCATCCCTCCAAAGCTTTCTGAAGGTAGCCACGTGCCAGAGGAAATGTTTCTGAAGAGGAGACAACTGGGGTTAGCAGTGCTGTGACAACAGGCTCCTAACAGCCTTTCCTGAAAAAGGGGAGTCCCCTCTCAGACATGCAACATTGTCCTATTCCATGTCAAATCTCCATGTTTGTAACAGTTGCATCTCTATGCTCATTGACTGTGAGTTGATTCTATAACAAAGGGTTCTAAGACTTAAGCTACTTTGGATACTGTTCTGAGCCCCATAAGGGAAGTAGGCTTCCCTTATGAACTACTCAGTTTTAATTGTTTGTCCAGGAATCCAAACTCACAGACACAGCTCTGAGATGTCTCATACTCAGTCCTTAGCATGAGTCACAAGAAGCTAATGGATGACAGAGATGTCAACTTGTTAAATCCCCCAAAGATCCCTACCAATGATAGCAGGGTTGTCTGTCTACAAGGAAGCTGCCGTGGATGGTAACTTCTACTTCAGAGGATGCCTGCTGGTTTCCAGTCAGAGGGAGAGCAGTTAGGTGTGTGGCATGTCTGACACACTGTTTTTCTGAAGAAGTGCAGCTTGCTCAGGTGTCACTGTCACTGTCCAGCAGGAAACCTGCCTGTGCCAGGCCACCTCCTGTCAAAATACTATTGTAGGAGAGCAAGGAGAATTTCTGCTGTTTGATAATGCTCTTGTAAAGATTTGTCCATCATATTGGCTTAATTAAAAAAAATGATGGCCAGTAGCCAGGTAGGAAGTATACTCAGGGCAACCAGACTAAGAGAATTCTGAGACGAGGAAAGGAAGAGATGCAGTCACCAGCCAGACAGAGGAAGCAAGATGAGAATGTCTCACTTGAAAAGATACCAAACCATAGGGCTAAACATAGACAAGAATTATGGGTTAATTTAGTTGTAAGAGTTAGTTAATAATGAGCCTGGGCTAGCTAATAGGCTAAGCAATTTATAATTAATAAAAGTCTCTGCATGTTTCTTTGGGACTGAAAGGCTGTGGGACTGGGCGAGACAGAAATTTCCGTCCACAAATTTCACATTGATTCCGATTATGCTCTTAGCACCAATATCAACTATGTAGGGTGAGTCCCCTGTAGACTGCATTTCCTCTCTTCTCTTTGTTTCTGCTCTGGGAACTGTCTGTCTTTAGTCTGGTCACTCTTACAGCTGTCATGATGGCATGGGTCAAACTTCCTCCTTAGTCTGGGTACAATTATAATTACATTTGTCTTGACAGCAGGTGTCAAAATTCTTCCTTTATTCTGCAGCATATATGGTTGCCACAGCCGTCCAGACCACAGGGTCACTGTCTGGGTTTCTCTAACCAAGCTCCATATACTGTGGCTCTAGAAGTTATTTAGGTTTTTTTTTTTAATGTTTTGTGGGGGCTATACAGACAGGTCAGTGGTTAAGAGCGCTTATTGCTCTCATGAGAAACTAAAGTTAGGTTCTCAGCATCCACATGGTGTGTAACCCACGTGGTGATTCACAGTCATTCAAACTCTAGTTCCAGGGAATCCCATGCCCTCTTCCTACCCTGGAGGGTATGTGGATGCACATGGAACACATAAGTACCTGCAAACAAATCACATATACACAAATTTTATTAATAATCCTAATAAATATTTTAATGATTTCTTATGTCAGCACTCTCCATTTAATTTCAAGAATGCAACTCTCCCAGGACTAGTCACCGCACACAGAGACAGCACCATCTATCTCCAGTGCCCTGAGATGCTCTACCCCAGAAGTCAGGTCACAGAGAACAGTGACTGCAACCTTCCTGATGTTGTTACCCTTTAATACAATTCCTGATGTTGTGGTAAGTCACAGCCCTAAAATTATTTTCATTTCTATTTCATAACTGTAACTTTGCAGTGTAATGAATTATAAGGTAAATATCTGGCATGCAGAATATGTGACATGCAACGTCCAAGGGGTCATGATGCGCTGGTTGAGAATCACTGACATGGTGACTCTGCCTCTTTGTGTGGCTTTGTTCAGCTAGGCGAGCAGTTCTCTACTTTCCTGGGCAAACACTTTGGATTCTCCCAGGAGCACTGCAGCCCAAATGTCTCAAGTGACCTCCCCCTGTCCACAGAGGGCTCTTCAGGCCAGCCTTGCATTGGGAACAGACTGCTTTAGATTGTTCCTTATTATTCTGTAATTGTTTTGCCTCCCAGAAAACACACTGCTATGCTTGCAACAGGCTTTATTTCTATAATTGCAGTGAGCATGTGGATAGTGCTCACAATGAAGCCCTTGCAGGAGGATAGTGACAGATATGACACCAAGACAGCCACCAGGCAGTCTCTCCTAGGCCACACACATTTCCTGCTCTCTGAGAGAAGGAAAGAGCCAGAAACTTGGGAATACAGCATAGAGACCGGACACAGCACTTGCCCGTTGGCTAAAATTTCCATAGATGAAAAGCCATTAATTCACAGACTAAAGAAAAAGACACTGAGATTTTTGTCTTGAATTTTTATTCCATTGTCTCGGTGAATGGGGTTAAATGGTCCAACCTTAAATTTCCTAATCTATAAATTCAGTCCCTCAATTATTAGACAATGGTAAATATTATGTAGGAAATATCTTACATGTGGAACTTAGAAAACAGGCATGTAGTTCAGAAAGTGTGGGCACTAGAATACAATGCTGGTGAATTTACTATGGATATATTGTGAGATTCTACAATATTGGAAGTGTATTTGTATTTATTCATCACCAACCAGAAAACCATTGCAAAATAGAAAATGATTTTGCTTAAATGTTGGCAAACACTTTTAGTGACTTATCATGCTTACCTTCCCACAGACATGGGTGGAGAAAATGAGACCATGGTTGCAGAATTCCTCCTCCTGGGACTCTCTGGAAAGTCAGAACAAGAAGACGTTGTCTTTGGGCTGTTCTTGGGGATGTACATGGTCACCATCTCTGGGAACCTTCTCATCATCCTGGCCATCAGCTGTGACCCTCGTCTCCACACACCCATGTACTTCTTCTTGGCCAACCTCTCCAGTGTTGACATCTGCTTTTCCTCAGTCACTGTCCCTAAGGCACTGGTGAATCACATGGTGGGAAGCAAGTCCATCTCTTACATGGAGTGCATGACCCAGATCTATTTCTTTATCACATTTATCAACATGGACAGCTTCCTCCTGAGTGTGATGGCCTATGACCGCTATGTGGCCATTTGTCACCCACTCCACTACACCCTGATGATGAGGCCCAGACTCTGTGTCCTCCTAGTGGTTCTATCATGGGTCATCACAAACCTGCATGCTCTCCTGCACACTCTCCTCATGGTTCGACTCATCTTCTGTTCCCACAATGCAGTACACCACTTCTTCTGTGACCCGTATCCTATCCTGAAGCTGTCTTGTTCTGACACCTTTATTAATGACCTGATGGTCTTCACTGTGGGTGGAGTGATATTGCTGACACCATTTTCTTGCATTGTTGTTTCCTATGCTTACATTTTCTCTAAGGTCCTGAAGATGCCCTCTACCCATGGGATAAAGAAAGCCCTGTCCACGTGTGGGTCTCACCTCACTGTGGTCTCTCTCTTCTACGGGGCAATCCTGGGGGTCTATATGCGCCCTTCATCCTCATACTCACTACAGGACATGGTGGCCTCTGTCCTCTTCACAGTGGTGACACCACTGGTCAATCCCTTCATCTACAGCCTGAGGAATCGTGACATGAAAGCAGCCCTAAGGAAGATGGTTCTCAAATGTTAGAATGTGAAATTTCAGAGCTGAGTGGACTCCGGACACCATGCATCTTTTCATTTTTATAGAGAAAAGATGCACAGACAGATGTAGACTTAATGCACAACTTTTCCTGTGGATAACACCAAATGATCATGGCTTTGTTTGTTAAGCTCAAGTTGGCTGATACTCATTTTCATAATTAGTCATTTATGAATATGTTTATTCTGATAGGCTCATTTAAAAAACAAGGAACACGGGGATAACTGGCAGTGTTGTGGTTGAGATGGTCCCATCCAATCTGTTTGGTACCTGCTCCCGCAAAGAACTGGGACTTTTACAGCACTCAAAGCTGATCCCCCTTCTCTTTTTCTCGTTTGCCTCTGATGAGGAGCATCCAGTTCACCTGCTGGTGGGGAAATGGAAAGTTTTCCTCTGTCCCATGCCTAATTATGTCCTCTACACTTCACAGCTCAGTATACACCCTTTGCAGATCCTCTGCCCCCCTCCTGCCTGGTTGGCCTTTTCGTCCTCAGCATGTGAAATGGCCCATTGCTCGTGCCAGTCTGGATGGATACTCCAATCTGGGGACAGTAAGCAAAACTGCCTTTATAGGCAGAGGATACTGTGGCATAAAGATTTTAAAGAAACAACATAAAACTAAATCAAATGCAGAATATTATTTGAAGATGTGTTACATTTTTTTATGTTGTGGAGCATTTGTTTAATGATTAGAAAGATGTGTTGCATTTGTTTAATTCTGTGAAGTTGCATTTCTTTGCCTGTCTACATACTTGATTGGTCTGAACAGACAATAGCAAAGCAAAAGGAAGCATAGGCAGGGCTGCCAGGCAGAAAAATTATGTAAGAGGAGAAATCTTGTGGAGAGGATCAAGGATGGGCAAGAGAACAAGGAGAGGAAGACTCTAGGGGCCTCCCTGTAGCCTCACAGCCAACCCCAGAGAAAGAGTGAAAGTAAGATACACAGAAGAAGAGGAAGAAGCTCAGAGCAAAAGGTAGGTGGGATAATTTAAGTTAAGGAAAGCTGGCTAGAAATAAGTCAAGCGAAGACAAGGCATTCATAATAATATGCCTCTCTATGTGTGTTTATTTGGTAACTGGGTGGGAGGTCCCCTAAAAAAGAGTAAAAGAGCAAAACAAATTTAAAAATCCGACTACATTCAAATTAGAAAAATTTCCAGCAAGGTATGAGGATTTGCAATTAACCAATAGTAATCAACAGCCTTCATATGCATGGAAAATATCCAGTTACAAGCCAGAGTGGGAAAGGAGATCACACTTATGATAAGAACACACAGCATGGAACACACAAGAATACTGTTTGTTGTATGATGGTTTTTTGCTTTTTTAGCTCTTTGGGGGCCCAACACCCAGCTCCCAAATAAATCACACACAGGGAGGCTTACTCTTAGTTGTGATGCCTGGTCTAGCTCAGCTTGTTTCTTGCCAGCTTTTCTTACCTTCCATTCGCTCTTGGCTTTATCTTTCTGTCTTCTCTGTATCTTACTTTCCTTCTTACTCTGGCTGGGTGCCTGGCTAGGACGCTGGGCAGCTGGTTCGGTGGCTGGCTAGGATGCTGAGTGGCTGGCTCCTAGCTTCCTCCCCTCCTTGTTCTCTTCTTGCTCCTCTTCTTTCTCTTTTCTCTTTCTATTTATACATTCTGCCAGTCAGCCCTGACCATTCTTGTTCCTGCCTTGCAATTGGCCATTCAACCTTCACTAAATCATCAGGTGTTTTAGACAAGCAAAGGATCACAGCTTCACAGACTTATACAAATGCATCACAAACAAACAGCACACCTCAAAATAATATTCCCCAACAACAGATGACAGGAAACGTGAGCAGCTTAAGGACACTGCAGAGCAAGAGTCAGAATTGCACTGGGAAATGCTTCTTCCTAATAAACAGCCGATTCCAGCATTCCAGAGAAGAGACTTGCTGTTCATCTCCAACTGAAAAGCAGTAAATGACAATAGAAATACAAGACAATTTTATTAGGCTATTAGGGTTAGCACAAAGTTGCACTGAAAGAGATGCGTCTCTATTTACAAATATATCCTCATTATAAACTCTTGTAGTCAAAGCAGAGATGAGTCCCACAGCATGAAGTACAGATTCAGACACCAGTACACAGTGATGGACAGAAACTTGTTGGGTTTGGTCACCCCAGATGGCAAACATGGAGCAAAGAACCTGTGACAATTAGCTATTTTAGAGCTCCAGAGTCTGCTCCTAGCATGTAGTAATTCGGAACTCTCTGATGAAGTAAAGACTAGGGTTCTTTGAAGAAAAAGGGCTTGGCATGTATGAAGCACTCTCCCCAGTGTAAACGTGGAGAGCAGTCCACTTCCTGATTCCAGAGAGGGATCGGGGGTTTTTTCCTTTCAAAATTTGTGCGTGGATATCGTGGAGCGTTAGTTTAAGGTATGTTACATCTTAAACTGTGGAATATTTGTTTACTGCTGCAAAGTATTTTATCCAGATCACACAGTTGCCCCCAAACCAACTAGGGGACCGAATCCTGTGTTTAAAAGCTAACAATCTTCATTCTTACACAAGTTTGCAAACTTGGACTCTCCATGTGTCCAAGGTATTGGTATGATAAGAGAGTCCCGAGCTCAGCTGGGGTGAGGTTTTTATAATAGCAGAGGTTGGGGGGAGGGATTTCTAATTTTCAGGATCCCTGATTGGCTGACATTTGTCTAAGGGTGTCCTGGTGAAAAGCTTTGAGTGTGTGCTGGCAGGTGATCCTATCTACAATGGTTGGAACATTAGGAATTTCCTTTGGAAGATCTGTTCCTGAGTGGTGTAAGTTTGTGGTCTTTCTTGGAATCAGGTGTAACATGAAGGGTCCTGCTTGTTTGTGTTTTTTGTCCTGCCAGTTCCCCACAGCCAGCTTATTCCAAAGAAAATAGCACAGACAACTGTAACATGAGGGGCCGGCTTGTTGGGGTTTCTGTCCCGCCCAGTATTCCACAGCCGGCATATCCCAAAGAAAATAACACAGAGTCTACATTAGGTTATAAACTGATTGGCCCATTAGGTCAGGATACTTATTAGATCTTATACCTTATCTTACTCCCTTATCCTTATCTGTGTTAGCCACACGGCTCAGTACCATTCTCAGCTGGGCAGGTTACATCCTGCCTCTTTGGTGATCTGCGCAGGGATGGAGGAGGGAACTTCCTCTTCCTTAGCCTTCTCCTATTCTCATTGCCTCGCCTCTACTTCCTGTCTGGTTGACCCACCTATACTTCCTGCCTGGCCAATCAACGTTTTATTAAAATACTTGATTGACAGGATACAGACAATTCTCCTGCAGCATTTCCCTCTTTTTTTTTAAACAAAGGAAAATACCCATAGACCATTTTTTGGGAGTGGGAATGTGGTCATAGTATTCCAGGCTACTTCCTGCTGATTGGGGGTGCTGATAATCTTATAAGAACCTAAAGAAAATTTAGAGTTATAATCAAATCCTGACTGGAGTATTCTGTGTGTCTTGATCATCTCAGGCAGCAGTCTTGAACCTCTTCTGGATGTAGAATTCAGACATCCAGGCCATCTGTTCCTACCGGAGATTTCTTGGGTGGTCTTCCTTGACCAAACTGAATTTATCTTAATTCAGAATGAATCTACAGTCTTTCATTTCCTGTGGAAACAATCTCTTCTCCAAAGTAACATACCTTTTGACTTCAGTTTTGAAGCCAAGGTATTTTCAAAATACCTATCTTGGATTAATTCAGCATCATTTATAAGCAAATATCTTTTATCAGCTGTTGCTCCTTCCTCAGGATTCAAACAATTCAAAGAGAACATAATAGCACACAATATCGAGATTTTCTGTGTATTTTCCATCTTTATGTGGCTTTATTTCAAACTCTATTTTATTTTTACTTTTACTTTTTGAGACAAGTTCTCTGGATATCTTTGTTCTGGAATAACTCTGTAGACCAGGCTGTCCTTTAACTCACAGAGATCCACTGTCTCTGCCTCCCCAGTGCTAGGATTAAAGGCATGTGCTACCACACCACACCTTGAACTCACAGAGATCTATCTGTCTCTGCCTCCCAGGCATTGGGATTAAAGGTGTGTATCACCACACCCTACTTCTTTCTTTCTTTTTTATTTTTAATGACTTTAACCTTTAGCCTGCATATATTTTTAACACACTGTAAACCATTTATAGGTTTTCTTCAACTTTGAATCTTTCTTTTACTATATATATCTCTTTTTCTGACTACAGGAGTCTTTAAGGAGAGGATGAAAGCTGTGGCTTTGATGGCTGAATCCAGCCCATTCCTTAGCTTTCCAGGCTCACGGCAGAGGTACCGCCAGAGCCATTTTTATTGCCACAAGTCTATGGCGTTTCAAGGTCCTTGCCAGCAAGCAAGCTGCAGCCTTCTGCTCATAGACCACACTCAGTCGAACTGCCTGCCTGAAAGAGTCAGAGTTTGCCCTGGCAGGACGGCCCAGAAAGCTGGCGTTTTAAAACAGCACAGTTTTTTTCCTGTTACGGCTGAAAACCCGAAAAGCATGCCTTCAGCTTTTCATCAACACCGTTTAAGTGTTTTGTGGCAGGACCTCTTAAAAGAGCTGCAGGAAAAAAAAAAGAAAAAAAGAAGAAAACAAAACAAAACAAAACAAAACAAAAAAAGAGCTGCAGGGTTTTGCAACTAAAGCTGAGTCAGGAAGCCTCTCTTAGATGAGAGTACTTGTTTTCCTCTAGTAAGCAGAGTTGACCCGAGAAATTGCTGCTACCAAGAAAACATGCTTTATTCTTTCCCAAGCTTTCTCAGGCTTTCTGTGAATTCAGTTATCCATGTTGGGCGCCATCTGTAACATGAGGGGCCGGCTTGTTGGGGTTTCTGTCCCGCCCGGTACCCCACAACCGGCATATCCCAAAGAAAATAACACAGAGTCTACATTAGGTTATAAACTGATTGGCCCATTAGCTCAGGTTTTTTGTTAACTCTTACAGCTTATATTGACCCATTATTCTTATCTATGTTAGTCATATGGCTTGGTACCTTTTTCAGCTGTCAGCTCACATGTTGTGTCTTCATTGGTCTGGACAGGAATGACGGAGGGAGCTTCATCCTCCCTAGCCTTCTCCTATTCTCATTTACCCGCCTCTACTTCCTGTCTGGTTGACCCACCTATACTTCCTGCCTGGCCAATCAGCACTTTATTAAAATACATGATTGACAGAATACAGACAATTCTCCTGCACCAGACGACTCCATAAATTATAAAGCTGATTGGCCCAGTAGGTCAGGCTACTTATTAGCTAACTCTCACATCTTGATTAACCCATTTTTCTGATCTGTGTTAGCTATGTGGCTCAGTACCTTTTACAGTGGAGCAGATCACATCCTGCTGCTTCGGTGATTTGGGCAGGAGTGGGAGGAATCAACTTCCTCCTTCCCTGAATTCTCCTGCTCTCCTTGCATCATTTCCACTTCCTGTCTGGTTTTCCCACCTACACCTCCTGCCTGGCCAATCAGCGTTTTATTTAAAACATGATTGACAGAATACAGACAATTCTCCCTCACCAACCAGGTATTGCCTTAGGGTAAATGACTGAGTCTCAGGCCTCTATTGACCTCATCATGCTGGGTCCTACACAAAGATGTGTTGTATTCTTTTAAATTGCATTTGTTCAACTCCATAAAGCTGTGTTACTTTGTCTGCTGAAAACACCTGATTGGTCTAATAAAGAGCTGAAGAGCCAACTGCTAGGCAGGAGAGAGAAAGAGGCAGGGCTGCCAGGCAGAGAGAATAAATAAGAATCGAAATCTAGGCTGGAGAGGAAAGCAAGTAGCAAGAAAAGGAGGAGCAGAACAATCCAGAGACGAGCCACTCACCCACAGAGCCTGCAAAGGAGGAAGAAGGAAAGAAAGATATAGAGAATAAAGAAAGGCAAAAAGCCCAGAGATAAAACGTAGTTAAAGAGAAACAGAATAATTTAAAGTAGAAAAGCTGACTAGGAAAAAGCCAAGCTAAGGCCAGACATTCATAAGTAATAATAGTCTCCCTGTATTTATTTGGGAGTTGGGTGTTGGGCCCACAAAGGGTAAAAAGTAAAACGAAAGAAAATAAAAATAAAACAAATGTATAAGTTTTGATTGCTCTGGAGGACCCCTGAGAGAAAGGCAGGGATGTTAGCCTCACTGGAACCAAGAGCAAAAATAGCTTATCAGAACATGGGAGAATTATCAGCTCCCCTTGCCGTTCCAGTGCCTGCAGCCAGCACAGGAGGAGTGACTTCCTTTGCACTTAAGGAAGTCAAAGGAAGGACACTCCACCTGAGAAAGGACTTTTTACAATCAATTAATTGTAATGGTCAATTAGTCAATCAATCAATCATACCTAAATCCTTGCAGCAAAAATATATTTCAGATGAAAGACTAACCCTTCTCTTCTCTAACGCTGGGTCCAGGTTAGAGGGATGTTCTGACCTCCTCAATTCAGCACTAAGCTTAGTGTCCTATCTAATGGTGGGAGGACAAATGATGCTGAGACTGAAGTGGAAAAGAAGACCATTAATAGAACTAGCTGGAATTAGAAAATGACAAGGGACACGCCAAAAATCAAAGCAAAGCAAAGCAAGCAAAGAAACACTTAAAACCCTAAAGGAAAAATATGGTCAGGTCTCAGGCTTTAAAGATCACAGTGTTTGATACTCAAAACTAAATTGCTTTTCTGCATTTCAATAATGAAATTTGAAGTCAATATTTTTTTTAAGTCCACTTTATGATAGTATCATATATGAAGTCAGTCATGGTGGTGAATGTCAGGTCCAAAGGAAACCCCAATTACGAAACTCCAAAAGACTGTCCATATATCCAGAAATGATCACAAGCTTGACTATAATATTTCTGGCCATTAGACAAAAGCCAACATCCCTCAGAAATTTGGGAAGTTACTGAAAGAAGTAGTTTCCTTATCACTAACCCATGGTGCCCATTAGCATGTTCAAAGAGCATGCCGGCTTCCAGGCTCCTCAGTATCACAGAGACCTGTCACACATGTCCTTGCTGGCATCCTACCCTCTTACCTTCTCCTCTACCCTAAACCCCCTCCAGCTCAGACTCCCTCCCCCAGCTGCTCATCCTCCTTACAGCTCAGCTCTCCTCACATCCTCACTCCTGCTGCTCTGGTCTTCTCTCTATGCTCCTTGGTCTCTGTTTGGTCATTCTTTCTTCTCCTACGTTCAGTCTACTGCTTTCTCTGTCTCTCGGACTTCTTCCAGATCCTCGGTTCTTTCTCAGATCAACAATAGAAACCTTCCCTCCCTTTAGCAACACCATAAAGTGGTAAGGCTTGTATTTCCTTTACTGCTCCCCTCTGTATAGAGTGAGATCTTTAACTCCAGCTCTTGGAATCCTGAGACAAAAGCATGGGATTTCAAGATCATCATGCTCTATGTGGTGAGACCCTGTCACAAAGGAGAAAAGAAAGAAATAATTAAAAAAATATATGCAGTGTCTTTATGTCATTTACTACAAGACATTTTTTTAAGAATTACCTCTCTCTCTCTCTCTCTCTCTCTCTCTCTCTCTCTCTCTCTCTCTGTGTGTGTGTGTGTGTACATGTGGGTTTATGTATTTGTATATGTTCCACTGTGTACATGTGAAGGTCAGAGGACAACGTTCCGGAGTTATTTCCCTCTGTGTATGTTTTGGGATCAAACTCAGACTTGGTGACAAGTGTCTTTACCTACTGAGCAACTACGTTGGCCTTACAAGTCATTTTATTTTTTTCTACAAGTTGAAAAAAAAAAGATGAGTCAACAAATTAGAAAGAACAATGGTTGAAAGTACAGAAGACTCAGCGTCAGTAGGAAATATATTGTTTTTTAAACTGTGAATGGGTTTAATACCTTAAAATTTCTTCTTAAAAATGGATGAGTTTAGTGTAACAGTTAAATGAACAGGGGACTGAGAAGAACAGCAAAGTCATTTGGAGAAAGTACAGTTGAAATACATGACAGATGAAGATTAACATTGGGTTCCTTACTGACTATAATTAATATTTTTTTGCAAAAACCTTTAATCAAATTGAGAGGTCCTTTCGTTTTTGATTTATTGGGAATTTTTATGGTACTTAATATTTTTGGAACATGTCAAGTGCTTTAGTATGTAATTTATATGATTGCTATAGAAGTCACTGCAATTGATTCATACTGGATAGTGGGCTTCAATTTTAATTTTAGGTCTTACCAATGATGAGGACATTAATTGGTGTGTGGTCTGATTCCTAGTAATGTGTTTGCTAGATTCCGGTATCAAGTTCATGTTGCTCTTAACCTCTACTGTAACATGATAAAATTTTATATTGTATTGCTATGTGATACATAATTTTTATATACTGTGATATTATATATATATATATATTTGTAAGCACCATGTTATCAGATATGATTAAATATAAATGATTAACCAAGGATAGAGCCCTAGCAGTGAGCACTTGTATAATAACTGACTTTCAAGGATCTTAATTTTCATTGCCCAGACAGAATGCAGACTGTGAACACCTCACCTGTGTCTCTAATTAGAACCTCTGAGAAATCCACCCTAGGGGAGCACACACTTGGCACCATCTTCACAGCAGCACCACCTCCAGGGATGGAGCATCAATTTATTGACTCTCAACATCCAAGCTTGACAGAGAGAGCCACTTGCCTCATTCTAGATGTTCTCTGTTATCTTCTAGGGGAAAATGTCCTTCCCTTCTCAGCTTCAAGTGTGGATTTCACAAAACCCAGCCTCAACCATGGCACCAGCAGACACAGTACTTTCCTGAAGACATCTGATAGCAGCCAAGAGCACCCAGGTAAGGAGGCTGAGAAAGCAGAAGAGGGCACCCCCACAGCAGACTGACTCCCATGGCCATGAGCCCATGGGATGACTTATAGAGAAAGAACTTCATTCAATGCCTCTGCATCTGACCAAGTTCAAAGGAGGGAAAGTGTTTCATTCCTCCATGTCCATGCCTTGTTCCAACGTGAGGGTCTCTGCACTAGGAACACAGTGGAAGCTGCTATGTGGGTAGAGGAAGCAGAGGAACAGAATGGAGTTTAGAGAGGTAGGAGCGGTACTGTTAAAAAGCACATTCAGAAACAGAGACAGAAAGACAGAAAGAGTGAGAGGGAGGGAGACAGACAGACAGACAGATACAGAGACAGAGGCACAGTGATGCAGAGAGAGACAGAGACACTGTGACACAAACAAGAGAGACAGAGACAGGGAGAGGCAGAGATGCAGAGAGGGAGAGGGAGAGACACACAGAGGCAGACAGAGACTGAGAAACAGAGACAGAGAACATGATTATTTTATCCTGGTCCTCCTATTTGTTCTGCGTCTATCCCCTGGAGTCTGTGCTTGTGTAATCATGGTGTCTCAGCCTATGACTGCTTGAATGCTACTGAAACCGGGCAGTGGAGGGTTGACTTCACTTGAGTCCAGAGACAAAGAAGTCTTTAAGGTTCACGGTCTCGAACCACCAGTGATGCACACATTTCTGCACATGTAGTATGTGAGACACACCTGACAGTCCTCTGACTCATAGAAATTAGCATAACAGATAAGCATTTAGGTATATACATACATATATATACACATATATCATACATACACATTGTATATATGATATACACACATATATCCCTCAATACATACATATATGCATACATACATGCATACATATATATATAGCCTGAAGGTTCTCTTTTTGCAGTCATGGCAGCAGCATTCTGTCTCCATAATGAACCTTAAGGGGAAGTGGAATTGAAATCCAAAAGCTGGAGTTGAAAGCCAGTCAAGGAAAGGGGCATCTGTTCATGACCTAACATGATGCTCTGGTGTTCTGTGGATGCTGTACAGCTAGGGCTTAACCCATGATGTGTTAGTATTATTTCCAGCATCTGACCATTCCAATGGCCACCATCTCTCAATGCACAGTGTAAGAAAATATAAAATAACTGCAGCTTAACAGTCTCAGGAATGAACCTTAGCTGCATCTCACCCAACTGGTGCAAGTTGCCTTTCCATCCCATTGAGCCTTTTTTTCTATTTCTTTGGTGGAAAACTACCTTCCTTCAGGAACATTAGCATCTACAGGCAAAAAAAAACCCTCTTTTGTTGGTCCTTATGAACTATCCATTATTCTGTCTCTCTCATCTTTCTGTTTCCATAGTTCTATAACCTTTGACACATTGGAAGCATATCCTAGCTTTATAAATTTAATTTTGTGTATGTATGTATGTGTGTGTCCATGTATGTTTGGGAGTGTAGTTGCACATGTGTCACAGCAACCATACAGAGTTCTGCTTCTCACTTCACCATAAAAGCACTAGGATAGCAGATGTGCTCTATGGTGTGGAGTTTCAGGTGGGTTCTGGGGATTTGAACTCAGGTCTTCACACTTACATGGCATGTATTTACCCACTGAGTCATCTTCCCAGCCCACATTCTAGCTCTTTGTTGCTGCAGCTGTTGTCACGCTGGTCTATATCCATGACAACGCTCCGGAAGTTACCTGTATTCCCATCCCAGCTCTGTGCTTAGCTCCACTCTCACAGCAGCAGTCAGCTCGCTGTTTGGACCACACAAGTATCCTGTAACCAACGTCATCAATTTCCATGTCATGTTCTGTCCCTGCAGCCAGGCCATTTCTCCTGACACCTGTCTCCTCTCTTCCCCTTCCCCAGCCAGGCCTCTGATCACCCCAGGGTGACTCTCCTCCCTCCTCAGCTGTAATTGCCTTGCTTCTCTCCATGGGCATTGCAGTCCAGATGTTTTCCTGACCTCCTGACCATGGAGATGCCTTAGTCTGGGGACTGTCTTTGAGATGTACATGAATCTGCATTTTATCCAGCTGTAAAACATTTTATCTCCAACAGATAAACAATGCACTTAGAATCTGTATGCCGCCCTCTTCAGAGTGCAGAAAGGAGAGGAACACTGCACACAGAAGTCTGGGAGGCTGCTCAGGAGTGAGCTATAGTGGCAACACCTTACTAGCAGATAAAATACAAAGGCCCAACTGCCAGGCAGGTCTGTCAAAGCATGTTGGTCTTCCCAATTGTGATGAAACAGAAAAGCCATAGCAGAACCACCGGGTTTATAATATATGAAACCTAGTAGTTATTTTCCATTTGATTAACATGTAATGAAGGATAGTGAGTACAGCATAAAAATATCTGAAGACTTGGTACCTGCCTATGGTCCCAACTGGCTGGATGTTAAGGCAGAAGGATTACTTATGTCCAGAAATTCCATGTAAGACAAAAGAAAGTATAAGAAAAGTTGTGTGCATATCTCTGCTACAAAATATCTATGTGTGTCTGTGTATTTATGTATGTGTTGTGCGTGTTGTGTGTGTTCATGCACCCAACTATGGTTGTTCTGTGTATGTATGATCATACGTGTATACTTGGAACACAGAGAAAAAAGACTATTAGCTAGTTTTGAATTCTCACTAGTATTGATCAGCATTTTTTGATATAGTATCTAGCTGTCCGCTCCTCAGTTTCTTCATGTGTACAGCGAAATGTTGTCGCCAATTCCTAGACTGAGTTAACTATTGTGTAAAATGCACATATTATGGTATTAAGCAAACAACAGAATTAATAAACTCATACTCATTAGAATTCAGTCCTTTCAAAACAGATGACTCTTTCGTATAAAAATACATTGTAAGGGAATTTACTAGCAGTTAATTCTCAACTAACAAGTAAAATTTTCCAGCTGCATCAATATTTTCTTCAAGTGTTGATGGATGATTTCTCTATTCAGGTCTCACTTTCTTCTCCCGAGACATGGATGGTGACAATCACACGAAAGTCACAAAATTCCTCCTCCTGGGACTCTCTGAAGAGTCAGAACAAGAAGACGTTGTCTTTGGAATGTTCTTGGGGATGTACATGGTCACCATCTCTGGGAACCTTCTCATTATCTTGGCTGTCAGCTGTGACCCTCATCTCCACACACCCATGTACTTCTTCTTGGCCAACCTCTCCAGTGTCGACATCTGTTTTTCCTCAGTCACTGTCCCCAAGGCTCTGGTGAATCACGTGGTGGGAAGCAAGTCCATCTCTTACATGGAGTGCATGGCCCAGATCTACTTCTTGTTTACATTCGTCACCTTGGACAATTTTCTCCTGAGTGTGATGGCCTATGACCGCTATGTGGCCATTTGTCACCCACTCCACTACACCCTGATGATGAGCCCCAGACTCTGTGTCCTCCTGGTGGGCATATCATGGATCACCACAAACCTGCATGCTCTCTTGCACATTCTCCTCATGTCTCGACTCACCTTCTGTTCCCACAATGCAGTGCCCCACTTCTTCTGTGACCCATACCTTGTCATGAAACTCTCTTGTTCTGATACCTTTATCAATCATGTGACATACTTTTCTGAGGGTGGAATGATATTTATGACACCTTTCGTATGCATTGTTGTTTCCTATGCCTACATCTGCTCTAAGGTCTTGAAGATGCCCTCTATCCAGGGGATAAGGAAAGCCATGTCCACTTGTGGTTCCCACCTCACTGTGGTCTGTCTTTTCTACGGGGCGATCCTAGGAATTTATATGCACCCTTCTTCCTCCTACTCACTACAGGATGCAGTGGCCTCTGTCATCTTCATAGTGGTGACCCCTATGGCCAACCCCTTCATCTATAGCCTGAGGAATCGTGACATCAAAGGAGCCCTAAGGAAGATAATTCTCAGGTCCTAGAATTTGAAATTTTTAGAGCTGAGAGAATTCCTAGATGCCATGCATTTTTCCTTTTTATTGAGATCCAAACCGGTCCAGTGCTCAGCATGACCATGTCAGGGATTAGTGACAGATGTTTGTAGTCATGCTTTTATTTGAATGCTGGCTAATGCTCTCTGTCACACACTCTGAACTTTACCTCTTCTAAGGGGGTGATTCTAAGATGCTCATTTCAAAGAAAAGAGAAATTTTCTTTTGGATACATTCTGATACATTGGATACATTTGGACACATTTGGATACATTCTGACTTGAGATGTGTTTTATTATTCCTGAGATCCTGCCTGCCACAATGAACAAGGTATTTCAAAAACAGGGTCATCTGCCCATATGGGCAGAGCTACGGTTATCCTGGTAAATGACCCACAGGAACTTTAACTCACCATAGCTAGGGCAATTGGAGCTTGTTGGTTATATAGTACTCCACTCTAATAGTGTACAGGACCTGAGTTGTTTCCCCTTTGTCCCAGACTGAGGTCCCTCTCCTACATGCTACAGTTCAGAACACTTCCTCTTAGCCATCTCATCCTACCTAACATTTCAGGGTTTTGTACCTCAACATGACTCTGAAGGATGCCTAGAAAGTACCAGGGAGTCTTGGATAGTGGTTGTGATCATCCATTAAACGTGTATGTCCTTTCATGTTATCATGGGCTGCAGGAAGCAGAGATTTCCTTACAACCTGAAGTGTTTACAGTCGCAGTCATGCCTACGACATGTGGACTTGAATTAATGTCAGGAGTATAATTGGAGCTTAGGATTGTGGAGTTGAAATCTATGCTGATTCTGGAACATGGGACACAGTACCCAGAGTTGCAGCCTTCGTCTAGTCCATAGCAAAGGTCAGGAGTGCACAGTGTCAGTTGTCTGCGCATTCCTCTCATCCAGACAGGTCTGCTTCTCATTTCCTGGATGGGGCGGTAGTCACTCTTCAGTAGCTCTCCCCCATGGCCGCTGGTCCTCACTTCTTTTCTTCCTGAACTCTACTGCTTCTATGTCCTTTTTGTCCTTGCCATCAGCTCCTTCCAGACTCTGTCCTGCCTCTGACTGTAGCTATCTCCATCCTGGGGAATCTCACTACATTCTGTCTCTCCCTGCACATCTCTCTCCTCCACACAGGTGCCATTTGTTCCTCCTCAGGTGTCAAATGAGTCCTTTCACCCAACTCTTATAGAAACACAGGAGAGGCAAACTATTCTTTCTTCATGTAGAAAAGACTAATAGTGATTTGGCACAGGATTTCCCTAGGGCCACTAAACTCTCCTCCAGGGCCCTCATGAACCCAGAGTGTAGTAACCACAGGGTCCTGGTGACCCTTGGAAAAGATCTAAGTCTCCCCAAGGTCTCCTCTACTCTGGTAGCAGGAACGCCTTATCCTGTGTTTGTCACTATAACATACAACAGCCTTATTCAAGATAATGTTGGAGTCAGAGTCTTAGATGGTTACTGTTGTGTTTTGAATAAAAACATCCCTTGTAGGCTCTCATGTTTGAACTCTTGGTTCTCAGATGACGGAACTATTTGTGGGGTTTTTGAGGTGTGTCCTTGCTGGAGGCAGTATGCCACTCAGGCTATGTGACACTTCTTTTTCACGCTCTGCACCATGCTTGCCTTTGAGGATGAGTTCTCAGCTTTCCCATCCTGTAGCTGCCATGGTTCCCTGCTATGATGGACTCTTATCCCCCTGGATCCATCGGTCAAAACAAACTCTCTCTCCTGTCAGCTGTGTGGTCATGTGTTTGTCACAGCCACTGTAAAGGAACTGCTGCAGTCGCTCTCCTGGGAGATTTCCTTTTCCTCTGAGGGACAGGAATTGTTAGAGTAGGCAAGGAGCTAAGGAGCAGAGAGAGCAGGCAGATTCTCAAAGAGACAACATTAAAAGTTACAATTAACTTCAAATTTAATTGACTAAGTCCTAAAACAAAACTGAACTGTGAGCAGGTGACAACATTAAATTAGCTTCTACCATTTGGACCAATTTGATCCAGTTAATAAAGAGTTCTGTCTCTTTTCCTTTAAATCTATATTTGTCTTGACAACTTCCCACATGATTTTGGCATGTTTGGGTCATATGCAACTTAAAAAGGGGGCAAGATAAGATTTCAGTGTGGAGTCCTCAAAATAAACAGGTGAACACTGGCAGCACTAAACTGGCCACCAGGCCCATGGATAAATGAATAAGAGTAAATAACATTAGCTGTGACGGTACACAAACACACATACTACACACAACACAGCTCACATGTTATTAATTTTCACCAAAGCAAATGTCAATCAAGAAGAAATACCAATAACATGTCAAGAATGTAATCCCAAATACTACAAACCAAACAACACACTTCTAAATTACGCTTGGGACAAATGGTAGTTTACAGTAGCATTGCCAGGGATCCCAAATGACCCCAGGTGAGCTGACAGAGGTCTGAGAAGGATAGTTTCTCTTCACATATGACATGCAGATAGGGTCTTTTTATTTTCTGTCCCCCATCTATGAAATAACATCCCAATTGTTTCTGAAAATGTTGACAGTCGATAATTACAATAACAATCTCTGTGTCCAGTGACTACAACAAAGGCAAGAGCAGGAGCAGGCACAGTAGAGAAGGGATCATGTGAGTTATTAGGTTGACTTGAGAGCCCCCATTAGCCCTGACAATGTCCTTAAGGCATAACCTTCCCATCCTAGACTGCACAGGAAACGAGAAAAGAAACCTCAATCTCCCTGTGCTCAGAGATAAGATCTGACCTTACTCTTCTGATGCTGTAATAAATCCTCAAGGCCAAGGGAACTTAGAGAAGAAACAGTTCATGCTGTCTCACAGTCCCAGAGGGAGAGCCCTTAATGGCAAGGAAGGCAGGGCATGGCAGCAGGAACAGAAATTGACTGAACACACTTTCATTCACATACAGGAAGAAACAAAAAAGGAGGACAGGACATGGGACAAGGGTATAAAACCTCATATCCTGCCCCTGTGATGTACTTCCTTCAGAAGACTGTGCCTCCTAAAGGGTTCCACACAGCACCACCAACTGGGGATGAAGTGCTCAAACATAAGACCTAATGGAGGCCATTTCTCATTGAGCCCTAGCATGATCATTACAACCTGCTTCTGTGCAGTTCTTTCTTGCCTCTAACTTGTAAAGAAGAGAGAGCCAGACATACAAATGTCACAGCATTTCCCAAAGGATTCTGAGACCTCACACAAACCTCTGGATGCTCAATGAAGAAATCTGGAGATGCATAGACTTTTTTTTAACGAGCTCAGTTCTCTTTATAGTCAGCTTCCTCCTTCCCGAAACATAGAAGGTTGCAATGAAACTGAAGAATTTGTTTAATTAATATTCTTTATCAATAAGTATTGAGAGTCAGATATTGGGGTAAGAATCTGAATGATCAGAGGAGTGACAGAGAAGCCACCAGTGACCTGCTCTCCTTCTGTTCCTCAATCCAAAAGGGCTGAGATCCTCTCTCAGCCCCACCTTACTTCCTGTCTCCCATCTCCTCAGTCCTCCAAGATTTGTGTGTTTTATTTTGGTCAGCTAGTGAGTGTCATATGCCTGCTCCTACAATACCATGGGACTTTAGAGGACTTTAGAGCTGATTCCCCCTTCCCTGATCTCTCTGGCCTCTGATGGGGAACACCATGATGAGTGGCAGCTCTTCCCTAGGCAGATGGTCCTGGCTTGCCTGAGGTCGACAAAAGGAGCTGAGCACCAGCATTCCTACACTCCTCTCTCTATTGCTCTCTTCTATTTAGAGATCCCTGTGATTCCTCATTGTGAGCTCCTGCCATCAAGACTTCCCATCAATGACCTATTGTAACCTGGAATTGTGTGGCGGTTTGAATGAGAATGACCGCAATAGGGTCATCTATTGGGATGCTTTGTCTCTACTTTGAAGAGATGTTTGGGAGGATTAGGAGGTGTGGCCTTGCTGGAGGAGGTGTGCCACTCAGTGTAGGCTTTGAGGTTTCACAAACCCATGTCACATTCAATCTCCCCTCTCCCTCCCTCCCTCCCTCCCTCCTTCCCTTTCTCCCTCCCTCTCTCCCTCCCCCCCCCCTCTCATTAGTCAGTCAGCCTATCCAAACCAGCAATTGAGAGACCTTGTCTCAAAAGCCACCAAAGTAAAAGGCTCTTAAAGAACAACATAAAATGCTGGCCTCTGGCACACATTTGCACACACGTGCACAGACATACATAGTCAAACACAGACACAGATGCACACTCACACTGAAATACTAATAATAGAAATCCAGAGATGCTGTTTGACATTTGTATTGTTAATTTAACACCCCTACAGATATTGTACATTTTTTTTTACAAAAACAGATAATATAGAGGAACTTTTCTAGCTGGTTTGAGATTGATTTCTATATGTACTGAACCAAAACTCTATGGTGTCTTTAGCACTGGGTTATTGGTGTGTCATTGTAGCAATGAAGGACAATGGCAATATCCTGTGCTGTTTAGGGTTCCACCGGGGTCTCCTTCACACTAGCTTTGTACATAATATGACTGACGCGATTAAACACCAACCACAGCCATGGTTGTGGTTATTACCTGCTCAATATATAAAAAGATGAAGCCTGTCAGGATTCTAAACTGGATGAAAAACTTTCAAGTCTCCATGCCTAACTGAGAAGTTATTGGAAGTTCTGATGGAGAAAGAATCATTCATCTGTGAGAGTGTAGCCACCAGTAGGATGTCCATATTCCTGTGGATGATACCCCCAACACAGACAGACAGACAGACACACACACACATACACATAGACACACATATTGGTAGCACTAGCTCGATTTAGTAGGCATTTAAACAATCAATTAAGAGAGGACATGATGTCTGGGGTGTTTACCTGGGGTAAATCTGTGGAGAGCTGGAGGGGAAGTAGAAGCAGATATGATCACATTTCTTTGAATACATGCATGAAATTCTCAGGAAATTTTAAAAAAGAAAAATAAAAACCTGAAAATTAAAAAAGGAAAACAAAACATGACATTTGAATTTTTAGTTCATATATTCAAAATGATATTTGTCCTCTCCTACAATGCTTCATGATATAAGGTACTTATAGTAGGATTTTGGGGAAATGGGACTCTGTGCAGGGCGGCTCTAAGATTATATACCTCTGCCTAGCCTCAAAACCCAGGGGACTGTAGAGAGAGGTGTAACAGTGTCATCTGTCTAGGTGATATGGCCTCCTCTGAAAATTCTACTTTTGGTAACTAAATCTTAAAGAGCACCTGCAGTCATGACCCTCAGCTGGCCCTTTTGTGCACTTCTCCCATTAAAATGGCTGTGTGGTGTTAGTTCCTGTCTGTCCCACAGGCTTTTGTCTGGAAGCTTCCTAACTAAAGGAATGATGCCAGCAACTATTCAAGAGGAAAAAGACCTCTGTTGAGACTTTATCAAGTAATTAAAGATACCCACGGCCCTTGTGTGGGCTCCTTATGCACCCCTCTCCTGTGCCTCTTTGGGGGCATATTTCGAACTTACAATGAGGCAGACAATTAAATGGGATGAAATGAGGTCTTCCATCTTTGTCCTTCAACAGCTATTTATTAAACCCTTCTGTTCTATTCATTTCTAAATTTATCATTTCTACCCTGTCCTTCACACAATCCTGTTTGCATGCCTATGTTGTCATGACCATGGGGCTGAGCAGCTCAGAGTTCTGGGAATGCACAGAATCTGTCTCCACTATCACTACTATCTACAGGAATGTCCTTACTACTCACTCAGTTTCTTTTAGATCCTCCTTCCTTACAGAGTCTACCTATAATTATTTTTTATTATTATTTCATTAATAAAGACTGAAAAATGGTGGTTGAGGTTTTCTATCTTTTTATTTTCAGTTTCAAAAAGATAAAATTCAAGATTTTATTCATTGATTACACTGAGAGCATACATAATAAAACTTCAACGGTTCAATAGCAAAAATATAATATCCGGTGAATTTTTTCTTCTTGTGGTTAATAGAATTTGTGAATATCATGACAGCTCTCTGACTAATGTTTGTCCCCAGCAAACAGTCCACACTTCTCCTTCATTGCTGTGCTAAAGGTTGGTCAATCATTTAGCTCTGTGAGTTCTTTCCATTACGAATTTCTTCACAAGTCTCAGCAAATGCCTAAAATACTGTATATATTATTAAACCATGTCAATTAGTTGTTATATTAAGCTAATTTAACTTTTAAGATGCTTTATGTATATATTAGTTACTTAAAATGATAGGCTTTATTGTGAAACTGTCATGAGAGTATATCAGGTACTATACCCAGATTTATAAATGCCACACAATATTGTTCCTGACTTTCTGTTCCATTTCTGGTTGGTTCAATGTAGCTTTCTAAACTGTCTCCTCAAGGAATCCCTGCAGTTCTACAAATCTAGAAATATTAAAATGCCATGTCAATTTTTCCCTTCTGGTTACATAAGCTCTATGAAAGTTTAATAATGTACACCTATTATCTCACTTTTTGAAAGCTGAAGAAGATGGATCCCACATTCAAGGCTGGAAGGAATCTGGGTCTTCAGAATTGGCTAATCAGCAAAAGACATCAGGAAAGTAAGCTAGGAAACACAACCAAGACAAATCATTAACTTACTACTTTCAAGGTCAGTGTTTCCATAGGAAGCCTTTTCTGCTGGGAGATACATCCCTCTGAATATAAGCAAAAGAGAAAAAAAAATACATGAAGAGATCATGGGATCAGAAGACAAAGCAGAGTGCTCCTGGGTCAGTCCCTGGTTTTCTCTGGGCCCAGACACATTTGGATGAAGAGCAAAGAGGCCCTTTGCTCAACTCTTGGAATTTCTTTGTGCAACTTTGATTTTTTTGCTCACAGACAGCAGCAGGAATGAAGAAACCTGGGCATCAGGATCCAAGAGCTTCCTGAAAAGTGACAGGAAACTAGAGAGGCTCCACCCACGCAGCCTGTCCAATGGAAACTGTTTCTACTAACTCTCTGTATTAGTGACAACAGGAAAGTCACTGTCGTGCTCCATAGGAAACTAGACAAAGATTGTAAGCTGCCTGGATGTCCCCCTGGCCAACTCTAGAGCACATCTTTAGGTGAGGGGAAGGAGAACATCTCTGACATCTGATATTTGATGGATCCCTGTTGTACATCACCAATTTAATAAACAAACAAAATAACCACTGCTAGAGAAAACCACGCCTGCCTTTTCCATTTGTGCTGAATATACTCTACATTCAAGAAGCCCAAGGGAGGCTTGGGTGGCCAGGCAGCTAGGCTTCTCACCACCAGCAGTAAGGAATTTGTCTCTTATTTCGTGAAATGTGAAGCCCCTGTGTATGTTATGGCAATATGTATGTTGCAAATCAGACCCTAAGTTCTTCAATTATAGTATTAGATTCATCATTGCTTTGGCTTCCATTGCCCTCCCAGTCTCACTATTTAAGGTTTTTAAAGCACCATTAGATAATCAGTTAGCACTGATAAAGTCTCTGTGTTATTTTCTAGAGTTGAGTACCACTTTGCAGTCATTGATATCAATACAAGCCTTCAGAAATTTTATCGAATGCAATTTAAATCTAGAAACTTGAAAATAAAGAATGAAAGCAGCCATCTATTTGGAGACATGTTGGCATAAGAGGTTCTGATTCTACAACTATTGCCATATTAACAAATTTTCACAAAGCCAACTTTTTCTAGAAAAACAAAGAAACCTAGCATAGTGGAATTCTGGATCTCCACCTTGGGAAGTGACTTCATCTTGGTGGGGACTCTGGAGGACAGTGGCTCTCCTGAACAGTTCTGTGCTGCAATCACAGCCCTGTACACATTGGCTCTGCCCAGCAATGGACAGCTGCTCCTGGTCATCACAGTGGCTGCCTGGCTCCATGTGTCCACGTATTTCCTGCTTCGACAATTCTCTCTCATGGAGCTCCTCCAGACATCAGTCATCACTTCCAAGGTTATCCTGGATTCTTTGTTTAAAGACAACACTATCTCCTTTGGAGGTTGTACCCTTCAGATGTTTCTATGAGTGGCAATTGGTGGTGCCTCCAATTGACCTGCATAGCCTATGGCAGGTATATGGTCATTTGTCAGCCTCTGAACTATACAATCTTAATGAGGTCAATAGTCTGCTGGATGATGATAGTCACATCATGGGTTCTGGCATCTAGATAGTCCTAGGATTCACCATCACCACTATGCTGTATTCTTTCTGCAAATCCATTCTGTAAGCTCCTCCCTTGCTGGAAGTGCCTTGCACAGACAACTCTACTTATAAACCTGTGATTTATTTGGTGGGTGTGCTCACATAAATTCTCCCTCTTACTGCCATCTTTTTCTCTTATGCATGAATTTTGGTCACTGTGTTCCATATACCCTCAAATGAGCGAGGAAAAAGCCCTTGTTACCTGCTCTTCACATGTGACTGTTGAGTGTATGTACTATGGGACTCTTACAGTCACGTGTGGTCCTACCACAATCCCAAGCAAGACAATGTCTTCTCTGTTTTCTACACAATTGTCACCCCAGCTGTCAGCCCCCTCATCCACAGTCTGAGAAATAAGGAAGTAACTGGGGTTTTGAGGAGAGTCCTGGGACATACCTATTGCCATCACATTGTACATTTAAGATATTATCCTTCCAAACTTAATTCCTCCTCATACTTAGAAGATTTCTGCTATGAACATAATACTTCTTGAAAACCTGGATAGTAAAAACATGTATCTTTTGATTAAGAAGTATGGCAATGAACAATCTATTAAATAACTCTCTGAACATTCTCTTCACAAGGTGTTGGATAGGATAAGATTCACACTGTTTAGAGTTTCTCTTCTCTGTCTCTAGTTTCTAAAACAGCTGTTTAGATACAAATTCTAAAGGGAAGTACTCAATGGACTTGAACCCTGAGATTTTTCATCATATCAGACCAAGAACTATAGACAGTAATTTCAAGTGGTAACTCGCAGATTATTAGAAGGGTTTGTTTGAGGTTTACAAAAACGTTTAAATCGAATAATGTCAGCTAGACACAATCCTGACATCAACAGGCTTAGTTGATATATAGTTCACTAGCTATAGGACCATTTCTACCCTTCCTTTTTGTAAACATCAGCTTTTGTGGATGCTCTGACAGATGTCATTGCTTGTCAGGGAGGAGTCTTTGTTTTTTCTTTCTTCTTTCTTTCTTACTTCCTTTCTTTTTGCAATGATGGAAATTCAAGTGAGAGTATGTGCTTCTATTCTGCGTATAATAAAAATAAAAAGCAGAATAAGCTCATACTTTGCCTTTTTTTCTAGGCATGTCTTTAAATATCTCAGTAATTATTAAGGGTCCATAACACTTGATGTGTTTATCTGGTTTAAATAGTAAACTATGTGTGCATGTCTCATAATATCATGTAGGACATGATATGTGTTCATAGTTTTACTTTTTTATTGGTTAAAGATAAATTGAGACAGGCATGGTAATACATATCTTTAGTCCCAGTATACAGGAGGTTGTTGTAGGAGACTACTTGTTTGTTCCTGGCTGCTCAGCCCCAAAATAACCACATAGAAACTGTATTAATTAAATCACAGCTTGGCCTATTAGCTCTAGCTTCTTATTGGCTAGAAATTATTAATATTAATATTAATCTGTGTATCACCATGTGACTGTGGCTTACCAATAAGGTTCCATCTGGCATTTTTTCTCTGGTGTGGCTACATGGCTTCTCCCCAGTGTTACAAAAGAACTTAGGGTGACTGTCCAGGCAGCAAGATGTGTCTGTCAATTCTAGGGTTTTGGAAGTTGCTTACAATGCATTTCCTATTTACTTAGGTAATATTATATCCTTCTGGGATTTTTGATGGAGTTGAATAATAGATAGTTATAATTATAGCTTTTTTAGTTGTGATAAAATATAAAGTGGATATAAATATTGTAGTTGTAATTCTTGCTTAATATCTGTTTTGTGATATGTAATCTATATGTTAAAGTTAAAACCTTCCTTTTTATTTAAACAGAAAAGGGGAAATGGTGTGGGAACTCCTTCTGTATATGTGTTGCTTTTATTGGTTAATGAATTAGAAGCTGCTTTCAGTCAATGGCTTAACAGAATGAAAAAGATACATACAGAGAGTTGGCAGAGTTAAAAAGAAGTCATGTAGCCCAGCAGGAAACAGATGCCAGATTCCAGACAGGATCTTCACCCAGTAAGTCTCAGCCATATGGCACAGATTAATAGAAATGGGTTAAATTAAGACGTAAGAGTTAGCTAATAAGAAGCTAGAGCTAATAGGCCAAGCAGAGATTTAATTAATACAGTTTCTGTGTGATTATTTCAGGGTTGAGCAACTGGGAACAAACAAGCGGCCTCCTGCAACAGGAGGCAAGCTGATTTCTGTGAGCATGAGACCTGTCTAAACAGTGTTTCATAGTGACATCTTGTCTCAAAAATATGTGAAAATAGAATAACTGTAATGTACTTTATTTTCTTACTATTAAACATGTTGCATGCACTAAAGGTCTGGGTAATATTGTTTGTAAAAATTAATAAATTTCTTATCTTTTCTAGTGTTTGAAATTTTATACAAGTATATAATGTATACTTGCCATAACAACCCTACATCCATTATATGACTCCTGCTTTCTCAACACATCTGTTTCCCAATTTCATTCCTTATTCTTTTCCCTTAAAACAAGTAAGACTAATTAGTACTGCCCATAAGTGCATGGGTGTGTAACCTACCAAAGAAACGTGACTCTCCCTTCCTCAGCAGCCAGCAACTACCAGTGACTCCTCACCTAAAGAAGGTGATAGGAAACCTTCCCTCCCCCAAGGTGGAATTTTTAACTGCATCAGTCACGTGCAGAGCTATGCTGGTAACCACAGTTGCAGTGAGTTCACGTGTGCAATAGTCATGCCTCGGTCAGAGACCAGCCTTTCA
This sequence comes from Myodes glareolus, assembly GCF_982192425.1. NCBI lineage: Eukaryota > Metazoa > Chordata > Mammalia > Rodentia > Cricetidae > Myodes > Myodes glareolus. The sequence continues at coordinate 73,623,910 of NC_142034.1, read as the reverse complement.
TGGCACTCTTTCCAACCTCCAGCTTACATTGTTCTCGCCCTGTCTGCTGTGGTGCTCCTTATCCCGAAGTGGAACGTTTGATACAGATGTCTCATCTTCAGCTGAGCATTCACAGTTGCTTATGCTCAACACTGAACAGTTAAACTCTCTACATTAACTACCACCCTCTACAATAAGAAGGTTCTCTGCTGAAAGTTGCAAAACCCTGTGAGTATAGCTATAAATATATAGAAGGCAATTTGACAAGACCCTTGGCAAAATAATACCAATAAGTTCTCTCTTGGAACCTATAATGTCTCTAACCATGGGCTTGAATAGTCTAACAGTATGAGAAATTAACCATTTCCTATGGAATAACCCTCATATCCAACCAAGAGAGTGGTTGGTTATCCCTATAAATGGTCTTGCCCAAATTATGCCAGTGGTCAGACCTCACCTGTGAAATGTGTACTGTAGCATCTAGGATCCAGAGAATAGCAAGATCACTGATGGCTTTTTCCCTACCAGAAAGCTGTGTAGTACCTTCATGCACTAAAAATCTAACCAGCAGGGGAGAGACTCCTGTACAACTCAAGATTGGTTTACCTGTGTCTTACAACCAAAGCATACAGCAATAGGGTAAACAATAATGAACAATGACAATTCCTGTGTGTGTGTGTGTCTGTGTATGTGCACCTATTGTTTTGTGTAGATATTCATTCATATTACTATGAATATGTTAAAATTTTATTCAATATCATTTGTTTTTCCTGTGATATTTTCGATGTCATACAGATATGTAAAGGTAGGGGACTTCAAACAACAGTAAATAGCCATGCTTTGAGGTCCTATTAGTTTGAAGGTCGATACTAGATTTTAAGAATACAGAAAAATTCTGAGGAGCAAAAGGTAAGCATTAACATTTTTTCCAGGAGAGATTATCAAGATTTTCGATACCTGGGGCCTAGTCAGAGGGAAACAACAGAAATATCCCCCAAATTTGCAAGGTGGCTTCTTATACAAGATGTCTAGAGTGCAGATGGGAATCATCCACAGAGGGGTCTAAATCCTGAGAAACTACAGAAACTGAGAGACAGAGCAGTGAGCTTGTGTGGCTGTATCTCAAGGCATATTGCCCCATATATTGCCTAAATAAGAAACAGAACCTTTATCCCCAAGTCCAAAAGGGACAGTTTCAAGACAGCACCAACTGTCCTGGGATTACTTTTGGAGCAGAAGGGGTTCAGATGACAAAGAAAGAGGAGGTCTTTCTTCTGTCAGGGTGCTCCAGAAGTGTACGTGATTATTATTATTTGTATCATGGGCAAAAAAAAATACCTCAGTCAATACCATTGCCAGAAAGCTATATGGAAGGAAACAGAGAAGATTAGCTGATGTCTAGGGCAGGGTCTTAGGGAAGTGAAGGGTTGAATCCATCAGCCTGTTTTTATATCTGCTATCCATGTCAGAAAATCCTTCTGAGCAGTGGGGTGAAATATTGACTGATGAAAACGAATGCTCAAAATCTTTATCTGCCAGAGAAATGTGAAGAAAATCATATTGATTCCATGTCACTCTGATCAAAATGTCTACAAACAAGAAAGATAACAACACACCAATCTGCCCTCTGGCCTTGCATGTTTTTAGTGTCCTCGTTCAGGATATTCCCCAAGCCTTGGAGATACCCTGCTCAGGGCTAAGCAATCGTAGACACTTAGCAATGCTTTGACTAATTATAAATATCTGCATTAGTTGTTTCCTGTAGAAAAAGAAGTTTCTGCTACCAAAGTTGAGATAAACCCACTTGCATAGGTACAGACACACAAATTTAGAAGTCAGTTTGTTTACATGATCATTCACAAAATAACTATTGTAGCTACTGCCCTTGGGTTTATGACTTCTACAGCCATTGGGTGTTAACTAGGATTTCAGTACTAGGAATGAATCTTGTGCCATGGAACAGATCTCAGATCCAATCAGAAATAATTTAGTTACTCCATGATAGTCATGCCAAAATCATACTAGTAGGCATATTTTGCCTGAGAAGTCAATATTGTAGTATGCAGTGTTCAGCTCTTGGCAATACCATTGATGTCCTTCCTCCCTGAACAGCCTTCAAAACACCCTTGCACTAAAAGCTAGCTAGCAGGAAGGGGGATTCCCAGTCAGTTTTAGAGCAGTTCCTATATGTACTCTGTGCAAAGTGTGTCTTGTCTTCAGTAATGGGGTCCTAGAATGTACTTAGGGAGTGGGATGGAGTAGGAGGAGGGGAGGGGGTAGAAGCAGGGATAGCTATGTAAAATGGGAAAAGATTGTATTAAAAATTCTTAATAAAAGAAGAAACAAAGAAATTCAATATTCACTAAAATAGTTCACTGTGATTCTTTTTTTTTACTTATTCTATAACACAATTTTATTCAGTTTCGCATGTCACTACATACATCTACTGTAAAGCATGTGCCACAATTTACAACAGAGTTCCCTAATTTACACTATTTAGGGGATAATTTTGGCTACAGTGTTAACTTTGGTGGATATGCCTAAAAGCCTTTGAGTAACTAGTAAGTAATCTTGTATAAAATCCTAAGGGGATGTATGATCGCCATCATTTTCTTTAATAGCACCCTGCATATAAGGCTAATGTGGTAAGAGTTCATCAGAACAAATACTTGTGGCTTTTCAAGTGGAAAACATTTATTAACATTGAAGCTCACATCATACAAGGCCATATAAAAATTCTTAGCATTCTGATTATACTTAAGTATATTTTCTACATTAAGTACATTTTTACAGTTATATAATTTAGCTTTTCATAATATATTGCCTCAATACATTAGTTCTGTTAAGCAAAAGCACTTATTTTCAAACCCAATACTTGAACAATTTCCTCTGCACATGGTTCAGCAGGGCTAACTAGCATAAGATGCTCTTTATGAAGAGGTATACAATCTCAATATTAACAGTTGCTAAAATTTGGTATTTTTATGCAGCATTTTTTATTACAACACAAAAGGATACTGAAGTATGGAAAGTAAGATCCAGAGACGTTCCTGTGGAATCAAACTCATAACACTATAGTGTTTTTAAAAACCTTAACATAAAATATTTGAAGTTCATACTAGACCATTCCTATGAGGGAAAACTACTTGGGAATAGGGAAGAAAATGACATCTTTTAGTTCCTCTGTGGTTCTAAGAAGAAATAGCCTAAATTGCCCATTGCCACTCACTAATCATGACGAGAAATATCAGAACAGACATGTGCCAACCCAACAATTCTAGGCAACTTTATGGAAGTGAGAGTGGTTTTAGCTCATGCTAGATGACCATAGCCGACTTCATGTGTAAGATATTTGCATACTGTGATCTAGGTCTTCACTTCAAGCTATACTGAGGATTTTAAAAGTGTCCTGGCTACATTTCATCATCCCCAGAGAGCTGATTTGATGCCTGAGTTACAACACCAGTCTGTTACTTGTTCGTGAGATGGATGTATACTATTGGAGATAAGTATCATAGATCAAACAGTCTATTTCAGGAACGTGATTACACTAGAAAATTAAAAAATAAGTTATTTCTACAGACACCTCTAAAGGGAGCAGAAGAATCAACTTATATGTCTAAATAAACATTTGAAAGGGAAACAAACCAGCCACCTGAAATCACAGTGTTTGCTATGTTGTAGTCCGGGTCACCATCAGGCTGCAGCTGGACCACAACACTGTGTTCAGCGGTCTCCTTGTCGGCATCACTGCTGTCGGTCTCGTTGTCATCCTCCTCGTAGTCGGAAGACTCTGTCATGTTCTGATGGGAGTGGGATGCTGACAAAGACCCAAATGATCGGGCCCTGACTGACACTGAAGGTGGAAGTAAAGGGGTGTGCTCTGACACTTCATTTTCCTCCTGACTGCTGTCGGTGTCAGAGTCAGAATCACCTTGGGAAGGAACAACTTTTTGTTTGCAGACTGGACAGGTTTTTTTGGTTTTAGTTAGCCAGGGATCTACACACTTGCAGTGATAAGCATGGGAACAGGGAAGGATTCTTAGCTTATCTCCATCTTCATATTCCTCCAAACAAATGGCACATACATCATATTCATCATCCTTCTTAAACTTATGTACAGGGAGTTTTTTAAGTTGATCTTTACGAAGTCTGTTTCTTCTGTTTCTATGTCTGTCCTGGACAAATTTTGTGATCATAAAAATGACTATCAGGCTGAGGCAGATACCCACTATGATGAGGAAAGGAATCAGATAGTACTCCAAAGGAAGACTCAGTTCTGGAACTAAGATTACATGGCCCCCTTTTTCATATGTGAATTCATCTTTCATGGAATTAGCTGATGATTCACCAATGAAGACAGATGGAATGTCAATTTTCTTTAATGTTTAAACTGTACTTACTGTCGTTGGATCCCATGTTAATCAGGTCATCAGAGTCTACATTGTGAACTATGGCTGCTTTGTATCCTGCTCTCTGTGCATTTAAAACCTTTATATCAAAATTACAATCAAGTCTTCTAATCAATACGATAAAAGTGCTGGATGAATTGTCTTTTAGTGGTGGAGGCACTATAGATTCACAGCATTCTCTGGTTTCGAGTTAATCAAAAAGCCCTTTTCCAGTGGGGCAGCTTACATCTTTCCTCTCTGGTGGTCTGGGCAGAACTGTCACTGTGCTTCTTTACAAAGAAAGGCCATCAATCACGTAAATTCTCTTGGATAAAACTAGCCTGTCAAGGAAGGAGTGTATTTTAAAATGCTGAGGAAATAAAACTCCACACTTGGACCTTCTCTGCACAGCTGAGATATCATCAATGACTGAAGCCTAATGGAATCATGAAGAAACAACCTCCAAAGACTCTCAGTAAAATACTTTCAGGAGCTGTGGAGTGTAGTCCATTTTTTATATTTACATCTAATATCAACTTGCAAATGAGTACATACAGTATTTGTCTTTTTGAGTCTGGGTTATCTCATTCAGGACAATTTTATTCCAGTTTCATCCTTTGCCTGCAAATTTCATGATGTAATGTTTTATGGCTAAGTAATACTCCATCATATAGATTTTTAAAATCCATTCTTTACCACATTTTCTTTATCCATTCATTACCTGAAGGGCATTTTGTTTGTTTCCACGTTCTGACTATTACGAATAATGCTTCTATGAACATTGTTGAGCAAGTGTTCTTGAGGTATGATTGAGTATCCTTTCATTATATGCCTAAGAGTGGTATCTTAGGGTCTTGAAGTAGATTAATTCCCAATTTTCTGAGAAACTGCCATAATGATTTCCAAAGTGGTTGTACAGTTTGCATTCCCACCAGCAATGGATGAGTGGTTCCCCACTCTACCTCCTCTCCAACATAAGCTGGTCCTCAGCACTTTTTATCTTAACCATCTGACAGGTACCAGATGGTATCTCAGAGACATTTTGATTTGCATTTCTCTGATGATTAAGCATGTTGAGCAATTCCTTATATGCCTTTCAGCCATTTGAGATTCTTCTGCTGAGAATTCTCTGTTTAGCTTTGTACTCCATTATTTGATTGTATTATTTTGATATCTAGTTTCTCGATTTCTTTATATATTTCAAAGATCAGCTCTCCATCAACTGTGGGATTGGTGAAAATCTCTTCACATTCTGTAGGCTGTTGTTTTGTCTTACTTACCATGTCTTTTGCTTTACCAAAGCTTTTCAGTTTTAGTTGGTCCCATTTATTTATTTTTGCTCTCAGTGTCTGTGCTATTGGTGTTATATTTAGCAAGTGGTCTGCTGTGCTAATGTGTTCAAGGCTACTTCTCATTTTAGTTTCTACCTGGTTCAATTTAACTGGATTTATGTTGACATCCTTGATCCACTTGGACTTGAGTTTTATGCATGGCAATAGATGTGGTTCTAATTGCAATCTTCTACATGTTGACATCCAGTTATGCCAGCACCATTTGTTTAAGATATTTTCCTTTTTCCATTGTACCATTTTGCTTTTTTGTCAAAATTAGGTGTTCATAGGATGTGTGAATTAATATCAGGGTCTTCAATTTGATTCTGTTGGTCCACGTGCCTGTTTTTATGTTAATACCAAGCTGTTTTTATTACTATAGTTCTATAGTAGAGTTTGAAGTCAGGAATGGTGATGCCTCTGTTTCTATTTACAATTCTGTTTGCAATTCCTTTATTGTACATGGTTGTTTTAGCTATTCTGGGTTTTCTGTTTTTCCATATGAAGTTGAATATTGTTCTTTCAAGGTCTGTGGAGAATTGTGTTGGAATTTTGATGGGAATTGCATTCAGTTTGTAGATTGCTTTTGGAAAGATTGCCTTGTTGATTCTGCCTAGCCAAAAGCATGAGAAATCCTTCCATTTTCTGACATATTCTTCAATTTCTCTCTTTAGAGACTTAAAGTTCTTGTCATACAAGTCTTTTTCACCTGTTTGGTTAGAGTTACCCCAAAATATTTTAAATTTGTTGCTATTATAAAGGGCGATGTTTCTCTGATTTCTTTCTCGGCTCGTTTATCATTTGTATATAGGAGGGCTACAAATTTTTTGAGTTAATCTTGCATTCCATCATATAACAGAAGATGTTTATCAGCTGTAGGTATTCCCAGGTAGAGTTTTTGGGAACACTTATGTATACTATCATATCATCTGCCAACAGTAATAGTTTGACTTTTTTTCCAATTATATCCCCTTGATCTCCATTTTTGTTTATTGCTCTAGCTAAAACTTTGAGTACTATATTGAACAGATATGGAAAGAGTGGACAGCCTTGTCTTGTTCCTTATTTTGTTCTTAAGAGATACCTTAAACTTTCTGGAAAGATGTTCCAGGTTTAATATCCTAGTTAGTATTCTTCATCAACTTCCTAATGTTCATATTACCAATTTTACACATGGGTGGATCTTTAGAAAGATTCAAGTAAAACAAGAGGGAGTGTAAATCAAAGGAGTAAAGTTACTTGGAAAGATCCAATGTTGTTGGAGTTGTTCTGAGTAGCACAAGAGGGGCTATTGGTGTAGCAATTCAGAATTAGAGTTCATTTTATCCTAACTTTACTGAACCTTATGTTTTCTAGACTACTAAAAAGACCACAAGGAATGAAGGTCTGCAACTCCACCTTGGGAAATGGCTTCATCTTGGTGCAGATTCTCAATGACAGATTCTCACAACAACTCTCCTGAATTGTTGTGTGCCACTATCATAGCCCTGTACATTTTAGCCCTGACCGGTAATGAACTGTTACTGCTGGTCATAACCATGGATGCCCAGCTCCATGGTCCTGTGTATCTTCTGCTCTGAAGCTGTCTCCCAAGGTCCTCATCCTCATATCAGTTATTATTCTCAAGGCTGTAAGATTTTCTTCTCAAATACAGCACCATCTCTTTGGGGGTTGTGTCCTTCAGATGTTCCTGGTACTAACATTGGGTGGTGCAGAAGAGCTCCTTCTGGTATTTATGGCCTATGGCAGGTATGCGGTCATTTGTCTTAAACTATATGATCTTAATGAGCCACAGAGTCTGCTGCCTCGTGATATCAATATCATGGATCCTGGCATCCCTCTGTGCTCTAAGATATACCATCCACACCACGCAATATCCCCTCATGTAAATCATGGCAGATCGGACACTTCTGTGAGATGCCTCCCTTGCTGAAGCTGGCCTGTGCAGATACCTCCAGATAAGAGCTAGTGGTTTATGTAATGGGTGTGACCTTGCTCGTTTCCCCTCTTGCTACCAACTTGTCTTCCTACTCACTATTTCTTCACCATGCTCCACATGCCCTCGTATGAGGGCTGAAAGAAAGCTGTTGTCACATTGTCACATTGTCACTTGCTCTTTCCATCTGACTGTGGCTGGGATGTGATACCAGGATGCGATGGTCATGTATGTACTACTCAGCTCCTTCCATAGACCCAAACAAGATGGTATCAGCTCAGTTTTCACTCCAGCTCTGAGTCCCCACATCTACAGCCTGAGGAATGAAGTCACTGGGGCTTGGAGAAGAGTCCTGGGGAAAAAGTCATTGTCAGTACAGTCTACATTCTAGACAGTTCTCACACTGAATTCTAAACTTTATTCTTCCTAAAAATTTGAATATTTCTACTATGAATGAAATACTACTGTTAATATCAAAAGCATAAAAGTATGTTTTTGATAGTAAGTATGGGTCACAACAACCATGTAAAATATCCTTTGAATATTGTGAGTATTTTATCGAATGAAGTTCACACTGTGTAAAATTAAATCTATGTCTTTAAAAGTTAGACACCACTAACCTCTTAGGTTAGAGGTCCACATTGGTCTTAATCTGAATATGACTCCTGGAAGTTTAAATCCTTGTTGGACCAACAACCAGAAAAAAAAAATGTTTCAAGTAGATAAGTCACATATTGGAGGGGATTCTTGAGATTTCCATATATGTTAAACCTCCTAATCTTGACTAAAAATATAATATTGACAGTGACTAATTTGCTTAAGAATTGGTGGAAGTTTATATTATGTTCACTCTTTCTCTCTCCCTAAGAATCAGCATTCATAGATGTTCTCACAGACACACTGTTCAGTCTCTCTCTCTCTCTCTGTGTCTGTGTTGTGTGTTATGTAATTTTCCTATTCTTTCTTTTCTTCTTTTTTATTTTTTATTTTTCTCTCTCTTTTTTTCAGGATGGGAATTAAAATAAGCACTATTCTAACCTGTGGATAATAAAACCAAAGAGCCGGATGAGACAGCACCTGCCTATTTTCCTAACATGCATTAAAGTGTCACAATAATCACAAAAACCCAAGTTTACTCTTGTCCCAGACATTACACAATCTATTCCCCTGACCAAATATCTCATTCTGCTCAACATGCATTTACATAGTTTATGGTTTCTATATTGATCTAAGACACAAGTCAGGACTGCTATCCCCAAGAACACCATTGGTAACCAATGCTCCCATAGATAAGGGCAAGGGACATGCTGAAATACTATTGATGGGACTATATAACACTTGCTTTAGAAGTCAGTCTGAGATTTTCTCAAAAAAAACCCTAGAAATAGATCAATGAATAGTTTGAAGGGGAAAATAAATTAAAAATGGAAAATTAGGAAAAAGGGACAATGTGGTTTTCTTGCTATTTTAAATATGCATTAGTATTTGATTGATATTGCTGTTTGTAGAAATTGGCAATTTCCTGTTTAACAGGAAGAAAATATTATTATAACTCCTTCATTTATAGCACTGAACAAAGCTTTTATTAAGTTGAGCTCATTGAAGCCGAAAATATGACAGTGGTTCCCAGAGTGGGGAGATTTGTAGGTGAGAAAGAGGAACAGGCAACAGTTGATCAGTGGGTGCCGAATCACCGAGGAAGAGTGGCAAGAGAGTGCACATTGGTGCTGAACAGCAGACTATACATTACAACAAAAGTTTGGTTGTTCCAAAAGGCAGAAGAAGTGATTTTGAAACATCTCTTCATAAAAAATAAATAAATTGTTGAGGAGATAAATATATTTAATGTGATTTAAATATTATACAATGGTTGTATGTATAAAAACATAACATGAAATATCATTAAGATAAAAATGTGGCTTTTATTTTTATGTAACAGTTACAATAAGTAAAAATGAGTTTTAAAGAAAATTAATAGAAGTTGATATGTTGGAGGTAAACAGTGTGTGTAAAATCTCACACTCGTTTAGAAGAATTTCCTGCCATATTGGATGCAGGCACCTATCTTGCTAATTTGATGCATTTGTGTGCAGGTTTCTTCACCTGTTGGTACCCATTGATGTGCTCTGTGTTTTATGGTGGTGATACAGATGCTAACAAAGAGCCCCTAGCCAGCTGCTAGAACACAGAAACTGGAATTAATCCAGTTCACATTCTCATAAACTTTGAACATGTACTTAGTCTTCTTGAGGAAAAAAATAAATAGCAAACTATAAATTTCTAGTAACAAAAAGACACTTCTTAGATAACTGTGGAGATTCAGCATGATATTAAATATAAATATATTGAGTGAGGCATGTGGAATCTGTGATATTCTACATCCACCTGCGCTGGAAATCATGAGTAGCAGTGTCCGACAGCACATGGGTGTTTGGTGATACAGCTATTCCTTCAATGTCAAGTAAATGCTGTTTTATGCATATGTTTGTGTGTGTTTATATTAATTAGCAATGGTGGCCTCTTACATATGAGACTAGTCTTTCCCCTTAGTAAAGGTCTGATGAATAGTTAGTTAAATCAGACTTAAGTTTACCTGCATAGTCTTGGAATTAAGGGGAAATAGTTTTTGTGAAAATGTTAAATGTTTTTCATTTTATATCACATTAAATCTGTATTAATGCATTAGTGACAACATTTTATCATTTAATTTGCAAAATGCATAAGTTTTTTGTTAGCATTTTTGATAACTTCAGGACTGAGGGTGTAGATTCTATGGTCATTACAGTTTTGGTTATAATTTCTGTTCCAATTTATCACTTGACATTAAAATAAATGAGGGTAGGGTTTTTATTCTTAAAAAATTAACTTTATTTATTTTGCATAGTGATCCCAGTTCCCATTCCCTCATCCTCCCATTCCTTCCACATTCCTTCCCCCAACCCTACCCCCATTCACTCCTCAGGGAGGGTAAGGCACATTGTTTTGAGGCAGGACCAAGGCTCTCCCTACTATATCTAGGCCGAGCAAGGCATCACTCAAAGAGAATGGGTTCCAAAAAGCTAGTACAAGCAGTAGGGATAAATCCTGGTGCCACTGCCAGGGGCCACACAGTCTGCCCCAGCCATACAACTGTCACCCACATTCAGAGGTCCTAGTTTGGTCCTATGCTGGTTCCTTCCCTGTCTGACTGGAGTTGGTGAGCTCCCATTAGCTCAGGTAAACTGTTTCAGTGGGTGTCCCCATCATGGTCTTGACCACTTTGCTCATATTCTCCCTCCTCCCACTGGACTTTGAGAGCTCACCCCAGTGCTTATCTCTCCCTCTGGTTCCATCAGTTTCTGGGTGAAAGTTCTATGATGACATTTAAGATAGTCATCAATCTGACTACAGGGTAAGACCAGTTCAGGCACCATCTCCAATACTGCTTAGGGGCTTAGCTGGGGTCATCCTTGTGGATTCTTGGGAATTTCTCTAGTACCAAGTTTCTTGCTAGCCCCATAATGGCTCTCTCAATCAAGATATCTCTTTCCTTGTTCTCCATCTCTGTCCTTGCCCTGCCTTGACTATCCTATTTCCTCAAGTTCTCCTCCCCCTCCCTTTCTCCCTTCCTCCTCTCCTTCCACTCTCCCTTCCCCCACTATCCTCATGATGGGAAAACATTTTCTCCCCCCACACCCCATCTCAAAATTTTTTCAGGAGATCTTGTCTATTTGCCTTCCCAGGGGATCTATATATGTCTCCCTTAGGCTTGTCTGTGTTACTTAGCTTCTCTGGGGTCATGGACTATAGACTCATTATTCTTTGCTTTATAGCTAGTATCCACTTATGAGTGGGTACATACTGTGCTCATCTTTCTAGGTCTGGGTTACCTCATTCAGGATGATTTTTTTCTAGTTCCATCTATTTGCATGCAAATTTCAAGATGTCATTGTTTTATACCGCTGAGTAGTACCCTATTGTGTAAATGTACCACATTTTCTTTATTCAGTCTTTGGTTTAGGGGCATCTAGGTTGTTTCTAGTTTCTAGCTATTACAAATAATGCTTCTATGAATAAACACAGTTGAGCAAATGTCCTTATGATATGAGTGCGGTGCATGGTTTGGGTATATGCTCAAGAGTGCTGTGGCTGGGTCTGGAGGTAGATTGATTCCCAATATTCTGAGAAACCACCATGCCAATTTACAAAGTGGCTGAATAAGTTTGTTTTCCCACCAGCAATGGAGGAGTGATCCCTTATTTCACATTCTCTCCATCATAAACTGCCATTACTGTTTTTGATCTTAGCCATTCTGACAGGTATATAATGATATCTCAGAGTTGTTTTGATTTGCATTTCCATGATGGTGAAGGATATTGAGTAATTCCTTAAGTGCTTTTTGGCCATTTGAGATTCCTCTGTTGAGAATTTTTTGTTTAGATCTGTACCCCATGTTTAATTGGATTATTTGGTATTTTGATGGTTTCTTGAATTCTTTGTATATTTTGGAGATCAACCCTCTGTGAGGTGTGGGGTTGGCAATGATCTTTTCTCATCTGCAGGTTGCCATTTTGTCTGGTTTTTATCATGTCCTTTGCCTTAGAGAAGCTTCTCAGTTTCAGAAGGTCCCATTTATTAATTGTTGATCTCAGTGTCTATGCTTATGGTGTTATATTTAGGAAGTGGTTACTGTGCCAAAGCATTCAAGGTTTCTTCCCATTTTCTATTGGGTTCAGTGTAACTGGATTTAATTTGGACTGGTCAGATGGCTCCACCATGAAAGGCTATGCTCACAATAAAAAACATAGTATATTGAAAGCTATCTCCAGTCATTTGTGACTTTACTGTTTGTACTGCAAGCACCTGTTGTACTGGAGTCATACTGTAAGTGAATAGGTGTCTTCCCCACACAGTAGAAGAATGACCATGGTTAAAATGAGTGAGGATTTTAATTGAGTGATAATGGCAATAAACCCCATAAAACATGTGAAATGCTCACAGGAAGAATATCTTCTTTTAAATGGTTACATTAATAAAAATACAAAACGGTGGGATAGGTACTTATGCAGGAACTGAGTTTTCCCTCTCTTATTTCCTTGGCAGAGGCAGACAGAATGCAAACAGTGAGCACTGAGCACATGCTATAATGAGGACCTCTGAGGAATCAACCCACGGGATGTCCCATGCGACAACAAACATCTTACCCTAAAGGAAATCCTGATCTCCAGGGACAGAGCCTGCATCTCTTTGTTTTCTCTCCACCATCTAGGCTTCACCATAGACAGCCAGCCACCTCACTCTAAACGTCCCTGAGAGAAGAGCTTCCTCAGTTCTCACCCCACGCTGTGAATTTCCCATCATTCAAGTCCAGGATGGAACCAGCAGAGACAGGGAATCTATGAGAGCCTCAGAGAACGGCAGGTGAGAAGCTGGGGACACAGGTTAGGGACTAGTCCATCCAACAGCAGACTGATACCCAGAGACACCGACTTAACATGTGATACTGGGGGAGCACCTCTCTATACCTTTCTGTAGCTAGCCAAGTGCCAGAGGAAATGTTTCTGAAGAGGAGACAACTGGGGTTAGCAGTGCTGTGACAACAGGCTCCTAACAGCCTTTCCTGGAAAAAAGGGACTCCCCTCTCAGACATGCAACGTTGTCCTATTCCATGACAAATCTCCATGTTTGTGACAATTGCATCTCTATGTTCATTGACTGTGAGTTGATTCTATAAAAAAAGGGTCTGAGACTTAAGCTACTTTGGATACTGTTCTGAGCCCCATAAGGGAAGTAGGCTACTCTAGGAACTACTCAGCTTTAATGTACAATCCAGGGATCCAAACTCACAGACACAGCTCTGAGATGTCTCAGACTCAGTCCTTAGAGTTCGGCTCATAGGAGGCTGAAGGATGAAAGAGATGCCAAATTGTTTAATCCCACAAACAGATCACCGTCGATGATAGCAGGGCTGTCTCTCTATAAGGAAGCTTCCATGGATGGAAACTTCTACTTCAGAGGATGCCTGCCGGTTTCCAGTCAGAGGGAGAGCAGTTAGGTGTGTGACATGTCTGACACACTGGTTTGCTGAGGAAGTGCAGCTTGCTCAGGTGTCACTGTCACTGTCCAGCAGGAAACCTGCCTGTGCCAGGCCACCTCCTGTCACAAACATTATAGTAGGAAAGCAGTGAGAATTTCTGCTGTGGGATAATGTTCTTGTACACTGTAATTATTTGTCTCTTGTATTGGTCTAATGAGACACTAATTGGCCAGTAGCCAGGCAGGAAGTATACTCAGGGCAACCAGACTAAGAATTCTGGGAAGAGGAAAGGAAGACATGCAGTCACCAGCCAGACAGAGGAAACAAGATGAGAATGTCTCACTTGAAAAGGTACCAAACCATGTGGCTAAATATAACATAAAGAATATGGGTTAATTTAGTTGTAAGAGTTAGTTAGTAATGAGCCTGGGCTAGCTTATAGGCCAGTTTATAATTAATAAAAGCCTCTGTATGTTTCTTAGGGGCTGAAAGGCTGTGGGACTGAGTGAGACAAAAACGTCCATCCACAAATTTCATCTTGATTCAGATAATACTCTTAGCACCAATATCAAGTATGTAGAGCAATTCCCCTGCAGACTGCATTTCCTCTCTTCTCTTTGTTTCTGCTCTTGGAATTGTCTGTCCTTCGTCTGGGCACTCTTACATCTGTCTTGATGGCATGGGTCAAACTTCCTCCTTAGTCTGGGTACAATTATAATTACATTTGTCTTGACAGCAGGTGTCAAAATTCTTCCTTTACCCCACAGCATATATGGTTGCCATAGCCGTCCAGACCACAGGGTCACTGTCTGGGTTTCTCTAACCAAGCTCCATATACTGTGGCTCTAGAAGTTATCTAGGTTTTTAAAAAATATTTCTTGGGGGCTATACAGAAAGGTCAGTGGTTAAGAGCACTTATTGCTCTCATGAGAAACTAAGGTTGGGTTCCCAGCACCCACATGCTGTGTAACTCACATGGTGATTCACAGCCATTCAAACTCTAGTTCCAGGGAATCCAATGCCCTCTTCCTACCCTGGAGGGTATGTGGATACACATGGATCACGTAAATACCTGAAAGCAATATGCTAATACACAAAATATAATGAATAAATCTAATAAATACTTTAGTGATTTATTATGTCAGCACGTTCCCATTAATTTCAAGAATGTAACACTCCCAGGACTAGTCAATACACACACCAGGAGCAAGCACCATCTATAATCAGTGCTCTGAGATGCTCCTTGTAGAGCCCTCTATACTAGCAGTCAGGTCTTATCACATAGATCAGTGCCTGTAACGTTCCTAATGCTGTTACCCTTTAATACAATTCCTGATGTTATGATGACCACAAACCCTAAAATTATTTTCATTTCTATTTCATAACTGAAATTTTGCAAGTGTTATGAATGAAATGTAAATATCTGGTATGCAGAATATCTGACAAGCAATCTCCAGGTGTTACAACCCACGGGTTGAGAGCCACTGACACGGTGGCTCTGCTTCTTTGTGTGGCTTTGTTCAGCTAGGCAAGCAGTTCTCTACTTTCCTGGGCAAACACCTTGGTTTCTTCAGGAACACTGCAGCCCAAATGTCTCAATTGTCGCACCTGCTGTCCACAGAGGGCTCTTCAGGCCAGCCTTGCCTTTGGGACAGACTGCATTAGATTGCCCTTATTATTCCGTAATTGTTTAGCCTCCCAGAAAAACACTCTGGTACGCTCACAGTATGCTTGATTTCTCTGGAAGCAGTGAGGAGGTGGGTAATGCTCAACTGAGGCACTTGCAGGGGGATAATGACAGATATGACACCAGGAAAACCACCAGGCAGGTCTCTCAGAGGCCATACACCTCCAACTCTCTGAGAGCAGGAAAGAGACAGAAACTCAGGGTTAGGGTATAGAGACCTGACACAGCACTTGCTCCTTGATTAAAATTTACATAGATGAAAGCTATTAACATGCAGACCAAAGAAAAAGACACTAAGCCTGTCTTGGACTTTGTATTCCACTGTCTCTGTGGATGTGGTTAAATTGCCCAATCTTAAATTTCATCATCTGTAAATTCAGTCTCTCAATTATTAGATAATGGTAAATATTATGTAGAAATATCCTGCATGTGGAACTTAGCATACAGGCATGTAGTTCAGAAAGTGTGGGCACTAGAGTACCATGCTGTTGAATTTACTATGGATTTTTATTATAAGATTCTATGATATTGGAAGTGTATTTGTATTTATTCATCACCAACCAGAAAACCATTGCAAAATAGAAACTGGTTTTGCTTTAATGTTGGTAAACAATTCTAGTGACTTACAATATTGACCTCCCTACAGAGATGGGTGGAAATAATGAGACCACGATTGCAGAATTTCTCCTCCTGGGACTCTCTGGAAAGTCAGAGCAAGAAGAGATTGTCTTTGGGCTGTTCTTGGTGATGTACATGGTCACCATCTCTGGGAACCTTCTCATCATCCTGGCCATCAGCTGTGACCCTCGTCTCCACACACCCATGTACTTCTTCTTGGCCAACCTCTCCAGTGTTGACATCTGCTTTTCCTCAGTCACTGTCCCCAAGGCACTGGTGAATCACATGATGGGAAGCAAGTCCATCTCTTACACAGAGTGTATGATCCAGATCTACTTTTTCATTACATTTATCAACATGGACGGCTTCCTCCTGAGTGTGATGGCCTATGACCGCTATGTGGCCATTTGTCACCCACTCCACTACACCCTGATGATGAGCCCCAGACTCTGTGTTCTCCTGGTGGTCATATCATGGGTCATCACAAACCTGCATGCTCTCTTGCACACTCTCCTCCTGGTTCGACTCACCTTCTGTTCCCACAATGCAGTGCACCACTTCTTCTGTGACCCGTATCCTATCCTGAAGCTGTCTTGTTCTGACACCTTTATTAATGACCTGATGGTCTTCACTGTGGGTGGAGTGATATTCCTGACACCATTTTCTTGCATTGTTGTTTCCTATGTTTACATTTTCTCTAACGTCCTGAAGATGCCCTCTACCCATGGGATAAAGAAAGCCCTGTCCACATGTGGGTCTCACCTCACTGTGGTCTCTCTTTTCTATGGGGCAATCCTGGGGGTCTATATGCGCCCTTCATCCTCATACTCACTACAGGACACGGTGGCCACTGTCATCTTCACTGTGGTGACACCGCTGGTCAATCCCTTCATCTACAGCCTGAGGAATCGTGACATGAAAGCAGCCCTAAGGAAGATGGTTCTCAGATGCTAGAATGTGAAATTTTAGAGCTGAGAGGACCCCCGGGCACCATGGATCTGTTCATCTTTGTAAAGAAACAATGCACAGATTGGTATAGAATTAATGCATGGCTTTTCCTGTGGCTAACACCAAATGATCGTGGTTGTGTTTGTTAATCTCAAGCTGGCAGATTCTTGCTTTCATGGGTGCAGTAAATTGCCATCTGAATTGGGCTTATCTAACGTGCTCATCTTAAAAACAAGAAACACTGGGATAACAGGGTGTGTTGTGGTTTGAGATGGTCCTATCCAATATTTTTGGTACCTGCTCCTACAAAGAACTAGGGCTTTGGCAGCACTAATTGTGGATCCCCCTTCTCTTATTTCTTTGTGACATCCAGTTTACCTACTGGTGGGTAAATGGAAAGTTTTCCTCTGTCCCATGCCTAATTATGTCCTCTACACTTCACAGCTCAGAATGCACCCTCTGCAGACCCTCGGCACCCCTTCTGCCCTGTTGGCCTTTTCCTCCTCAGCATGGGGAATGATCCACTGCTGGTGCCACTCTGGACACTCGAATCTGGGGACAGTAAGCAAAACTGTCTTTATAGGCAGAGGATATGTTGCCATAAAGAAGATTTTTTAAAAATGTAAAACTAAATAAAAGTAGAATATTAATTTATGATATCTTACATTTATTTATGCTGAGGAACATTTGTTTAATGATGCAAAGATGTGTTGCATTCTTTTATGTTGCATTTGTTTAATTCTGTGAAGTTGTGTTATTTTGCCTGTCTGCAATACCTGAATAATCTGTTAAAGAGCTGAATAGCCAATAGCAAGCAAAAGAAAGTATAGGCATGGCTGGCAGGCAGAGAGAATATATAGCAGGAGAAATCTCGGGGAGAGGAACAGGGTTAGGCAAGAGAACAAGGAGGGGAGAACTCTAGGGGCCTCCCAGCCTCCCAGCCAACCCCAGAGAAAGTAAGATACACAGAAGAGAAGGAATAAACTCAAAGGCAGAAGGTAGGCGGGATAACTTAAGTTAAGGAAAGTTGGCTAGCGAGAAGTCAAGCTAAGGCAAGGCATTCATAAGTAATACTAAGCTTCTCTGTGTGTATTTATTTGGTAGCTGAGTGGTAGCCCCCTCCTCAAAGAGTAAAAGAGCCAAAATAACGAGAAAACAACTACAGTTAAATTAAGAAAAGATCCAGCAACTTATGAGTATTTACAATTAACCAATAGTAATTAATAGCCTTCATATGCATGGAAAATATCCAGTTGCAAGACAGAGTGGTCAAGGAGATCATATATATATATATATATATATATATATATATATATATATATGATTTTAAAAACTGCATGGAACACACAAGAATACAGCTTGTTGTGTGATTTTTTTTTGCTCTTTTAACTCTTTGGAGGTCCAAATTAATCACACACAGAGAGGCTTATTTCTAGTTGTGATGCCTGGTCTTAGCTTGGCTTGTTTCTTGCCAACTTTTCTTATCTTAAATTATCCCCTCTATCTTTTCTCTCTGGGGTTTTATCATTCTTACTTCTCTATATCTTTCTCCGTGGTTGGGTGGCTGTCTGGGATGCTGGGTGTCTGGCCCATAGCATCCTCTCCTCCATGTTCTCTCCTTGCTCCTCTTCTGCCAGCCAGCTCTGCCTATTCTTGCTCCGGCCTTGCCACTGGCCCTTCAGTTCTTCATTTGACCATCAAGTGTTTTAGACAGGCAAAGTATCACAGCTTCACAGAGTTAAACACATGCGTCATAAATAAGGCAACACACCTTAAAACAATATTCCCCAGCAACAGTTAACAGTATAATGAGCTGCTTAAAGACACTGTAAAGCATAGAGACAGAATTGCAGAAGGGGTTGCTTCTTTCTAATAAACAGTTGATTCCAACATTCCAGAGAAGAGGCTTTCTGTTTGTCTCTAACTGAAAAGCAGTAAATGACAATAGAAATACAAGATAATTTTATCAGGATATTAGGGTTAGCACTAGAGTTGCACATTACAAACTCCTATAGTCAAAGCAGAGATTAGTCCAAACATCCCATAGACTAGAGAATGAAGTACAGATTCAGACAGTGAAGGACAGGAACTTGTATGGATTGGTCACCCCAGGTGTCAACCGTGAAGCAAAGAGCCTGTGATAAGTAGCTATTTAAGAGCTCCAGAGCCTACTCACAGTATGAGAAAAGATAGTTTTGCTTTGTTTTTTTTTTAAAAAAGGCACCTTATTGATTTTATCGAGATTTTTGTTTGGCAAAATCTGTTAATCAAGTTGAGGAGACCTATCATTTTTGATTTATTGGGATTTATTAATTTACACCAATTAATACTTCTAGAATTTTGT
The DNA here is from genome assembly GCF_982192425.1 of Myodes glareolus. NCBI lineage: Eukaryota > Metazoa > Chordata > Mammalia > Rodentia > Cricetidae > Myodes > Myodes glareolus. The sequence goes on along the minus strand of NC_142034.1, from coordinate 73,604,660 downwards.
CAAGTGCTTTTTGTGCATCATTCATATGATTTCTTTAGAAGTCATTGCAACTGGATTTGGTAATTGATCAACACTCAATGGAGGGTTTAGATTGTTTAGATTGTTTAGGCCATACCAATGATGATGAGATTCATTGATTTGTGGTCTGATTGCTAGTAATGTATTTGCTAAACTTTACATCGAGTTCGTGCTAACCCAAACCTCCACTCCTGTTTGCCAAAATTCTATATTGTGTTGATACGTGATACATAATATTTATACCCTGTGATATATATCATATGTATTTGAAAGCACCATCTTATCAGACAAGATTAAATATAAATAATTAACCAAGGATAGAGCCCTAGCAATGAGCACTTGTGTAATATCTGACTTTCTGAGGATCCTAATTTTCAATGCCCAGGCAGAATACAGACTGTGAACACTTCATCTATGTCTCTAATTAGGTCCTCTGAGAAATCCACCCTAGGGGAGCACACACTTGGCACCATCTTCATGGAAGCAATGTCTCCAGGGATGGAGCATCAATTTATTCACACCTAGTCATCCAAGCCTGACCAGAGAGAGCCACATGCCTCATTCTAGATGTTCTCTTCTAGGGGAAAAGGCCCTCCCCTTCTCAGTATCAAGTGTGGATTTCTCAAAATCCAGCCTCAAACATGGCACCAGCAGAGACAGAACTTTCCTGAAGATATCTGATAACAGCCAAGAGCACCCGGGTAAGGAGGCTGAGGAAACAACAGAGGGCAACCACACAGCTGGCATACTCCCATGGCCGTGAGCATGTGGGATGACAGAGAAAGAACTTCATTCAGTCCCTCTGCATCTGGCCAAGGTAAAACTGGCCAAGGTAAAAGGAGGGAAAGCGTCGTATTCCTTCATGTCCGTGCCTTGTTCCTGTATGAGATGCTGTGCTCTAGGCACACAATCAAAGCTGCAACGTGGGTAGAGGAAGCACAAGAACAGAATGGAGTTTAGAGGGTTAGAAGCAGTACTGTGCAGACTGTTAAAAAGAATGTTCAGAAACAGAGACAGAAAGAGAGAGAGAGAGAGAGAGAGAGAGAGAGAGAGAGAGAGAGAGAGAGAGAGAGAGAAACACACAAAGAGAAACAGAAATGCAGAGAGAGAAACAGGGAGAGACACACAGAGGGAGACAGACACAGAGACTAGACAGAGAATGTCATTATTTTATCCTGGTCCTCATATTTGTTCTGTGCCTGTCCCCGGAGTGTGTGGTTGTGTAATGATTGTGTTTCAGACTGGCTGCTTGGATGCTAATGAAACTGGACAGTGGAGTGTTGATTGCTGCTGGAGTCCACAGACAAAACAGCCTTTAAGGTTCAGGATCTCAAACCCCCAGTGACGCAGACATTTCTGCACGACTGGTGTATCAGATACACCCAACAGTCCTACGACACACAGAAATCACTCCATAACAGTCACATATTTTGGTAAACATATGTGATATACTTACACATATATCCCTCAATACATACACGTATACTTGCCTGCATAAATGCATGCATACATACATACATACATGCATGCATAAATACATATATTCTGAAGGTTCTCTTTTTACAGTCATGGCAGCAACATTCTGTCTCCATAATGAATCTGAAAGGGAAGGAGATTTGAAATCCAAAAGCTGGAGTTCAAGAGCCAATCAATGAGAGGGGCACCATGCATCATCTACTATGAAAGCTGCACACCTAGGGCTTAATCAATGATATGTTAGTGTTATTCCTGGCAACTGACCCTTTCAATGTCCACCATCTCTCAATGCACAGCATGAGAAAATTTGGAATAACTACAGCTTAATGCTGTTAGGAATGAACCTCAGCTGTGGTCTTGCCCCACTGGAGCAAGTTGCCTTTCCATCCCATTGAGTCTCTTTTTCTGGAAGCATATCCTAGCTTTATAAATTTAATTTTGTATATGTATGTATGTGTGTGTCCATGTATGTTTGGGAGTGTAGGACACATGTGTCACAGCACCCATACAGAGTTCTGTTTCTCACTTCACCATAAAAGCACTAGGATAGCAGACGTGCTCTATGGTGTGGAGTTTCAGGTGGGTTCTGGGGATTTGAACTCAGGTCTTCACACTTACATGGCACGTGCTTTACCCACTGAGCCATCTCTCCAGCCCTCATTCTAGTTCTTTGCTGCTGCTGTTGTTGTCACGCTGGTCTGTATCCATGGCAACACTCCGGAAGTTACCTGGATTCCCATCCCAGCGCTGTGCTTAGCTCCACTCTCACAGCAGCAGTCAGCTCGCTGTCTGAACCACACGAGCATTCTGTACCCAATGCCATCAATTTCCATGTCATGTTCTGTCCCTGCAGCCAGGCCATTTCTCCTGACACCTGTCTCCTCTCTTCCCCTTCCCCAGCCAGGCCTCTGATCACCCCAGGGTGACTCTCCTCCCTCCTCAGCTGTAAGTGCCTTGCCTCCCTCCGTGGGCCATTGCAGTCCAGATGTTTTCCTGACCTCCTGACCATGGAGATTTCTTAGCCTGGGGACTGTCTTTGAGATGCACGTGAATCTGCATTTTATCCAGCTGTAAAACATTTTATCTCCAACAGAAAAACAATGAATGCACTTATGCCCTGTCTGTCGCCCCCCCCCCCCCATTCTGAATGTGGAAAGGTGAGAACACTGCATTTAAGAATCTGGGCAGTGGCTCAAGTGAGCAGGCAAACAGCTGTGAATGAGGTGAAAACCTCCTAGTAGGTGATAGAAAATGAAGGCCGAACCACCAGCCGGTCTGTCAGACTATTGATCTTCCCAACTGTGAGCAACTAGAAAAGTCACAGGGCAACCTCCAGGTTTATAATCTATGGCACTTAGTGGTGACTTTTATTAGATTAAAATTTAATAAATGGTAGCTAATATAACATAAACATTTCTGGGGACCTTGTACTTGCCTATAGTCCCAGTCAGTTGGATGTTAAGGCAGGAGGATTATTTAAGCCCAGAAATTCCTGATGAGACCAAAACAACATGTAAGAAAAAGTATATTTGTATGTCTGTGTTTCATGGTGTCTATGTGTTTGTTTGTGTATGTATGTGTGTGTTGTACATAGTGTATGTGTGTTCCTGCACCTAAGTGTGGCTGTGTTTGTGTATGTGTGAGCATGCCTGTCCATGTGTGTATATGTGTAACACAGAGAACAAGGCCTTTAACCTGTTTTGAACTCTCACTGATAATGATCAGCAATTTTGCTAAACCATCTAGCTGCCCACTCCTCTGTTTCTTCATGTAAAACTGCGCAATGTAGTAGCCAATTCCTAGACTGAGTTAGCTGCTGTATAAAATGTACATCTCTCTCTCTCTCTCTCTCTCTCTCTCTCTCTCTCTCTATATATATATATATATATATATATATATATATATATATATATATATGGTACTAATCAAACAAGAGCAGAATCAATAATCTTATACTCATTAAGAATTCACTCCTTTCAAATGGACCACTCTTTTGCTATAAAAATACATTTTCCTCATTTTCTGAGAAATCGCCACACTGACATCCAAAGGGGTTGTACCAGTTTGCATTCCCACCAGCAATACAGAAGTGTTTCCTTTTCCCCACAACCTCTCCTGCATAAGTTGTCATCAGTGTTTTTGATCTTGGTCACTCTTACAGGTGTAAGATGGAATCTCAGAGTTGTTTTGATTTGCATTTCTCTGATGACTAAGGATGTTGAACATTTCCTTAAGTGTCTTTCAGCCATTTTAGATTCCTCTGTTGAGAGTTCTCTGTTTAGGTCTGTACTCCATTTTTTTATTGGATTATGTGATCTTTTGGTGTCCAATTTCTTGAGTTCTTTGTATATTTTGGAGATCAGACCTCTGTCTGATGTGGGGTTAGTGAAGATCTTTTCCCATTCTGTAGACTGTTGTTTTGTCTTGTTGACCGTGTCCTTTGCTTTATAGAAGCTTTTCAGTTTCAGAAGGTCCCAACCTCAAGACCCAATAATACCACTTTGTATATATCCAAAGGATGCTCAATCGTGCCACAAGAACATGCGCTCAACCATGTTCATAGCAGCTTTGTTTGTCATAGCCAGAACCTAGAAACAACCTAACTGTCCCTCGATCAAAGAATGGATTAGAAAAATGTGGTCCATTTACACAATGGAGTACTACACAGCAGAAAAAATAATGACAACTTGAATTTTGCAGGAAAATGGATGGAGCTAGAAAACATTATTTTGAGTGAGGTAACCCAGACACAAAAAGACAATTATCACATGTACTCACTCATAGGTGGTTTTTAAACATAAAGCAAAGAAAGCCAACCTACAAATCACAATCCCAGAGAACTTAGACAACAATATGGACATGAACAGAGACTTACATAGATCTAATCTACATGGGAAGTAGAAAGTATAAAATGACAAGATCTCCTGAGTAAATTGGGAGCATGGGGACCTTGGGAGAGGACTGAAGAGGGAGGGGAGAGGCAGGGAAGGGAGCAGAGAAAAATGTAGAGCTCAATAAATATCAATAAAAATTTTTTAAAAATACATTTCAAGTGATTTTACTAGCAGTTGTTTCTAAACTAATGAGTAATATTTTCCAAACTACATAAAAGTTTTCTCCAAGAGTTGGTGAATGATTTCTCTATGTGCATCTCTGGTGCAGGAGAATTGTCTATAATCTGTCAATTATATTTTAAATAAATGTTGATTGGCCAGGCAGAAAGTATAGGCGGGAAAACCAGACAGGAAGTAGAGGTGATGCAATGAGAACAGGAGAATTCTGGGAAGGAGGAAGCTGATTCCTTCCACTCCAGCCCAGATCACCGAAGAAGCAGCATGTGAGCATACAGCTGGAAAAGGTACTGAGCCACATGGCTAACACAGACAAGAATTATGGGTTACCATAAGATGTAAGAATTAGTTAATAAGAAGACTGAGCTAATGGGCCAATCAGTTTTATAATCTTATGGAGTCCTGTGTGTGATTTTCTTTGGGGCTTGCCGACTGTGGAGTACTGGGTGGGACAGAAACCCCAACAAGCCGGCCCCTCACGTTACACATCTCACCTTCTTCTCCAGAGACATGAATGGTGACAATCACACGACAGTCACAGAATTCCTCCTCCTGGGACTCTCTGAAGAGTCAGAACAAGAAGACATTGTATTTGGGCTGTTCTTGGGGATGTACATGGTCACCATCTCTGGAAACCTTCTCATCATCCTGGTCATCAGCTGTGACCCTCATCTCCACACACCCATGTACTTCTTCTTGGCCAACCTCTCCAGTGTCGACATCTGCTTTTCCTCAGTCACTGTCCCCAAGGCACTGGTGAATCACATGGTGGGAAGCAAGTCCATCTCTTACACAGAGTGTATGATGCAGGTCTACTTCCTGTTCACATTTGGCCACATGGACAGTTTCATCCTGAGTGTGATGGCCTATGACCGCTATGTGGTCATTTGTCACCCACTCCACTACACCCTGGACTCTGTGTCCTGCTGGTGGCCATATCCTGGGTCATCACAAACCTGTATGCTCTCTTGCACACTCTCCTCCTCGTTCGTCTCACCTTCTGTTCCCACAATGCAGTGCCCCACTTCTACTGTGATATCTACCCTCTCCTGAAACTCTCTTGTTCAGATACCTTTATCAATGATGTCACAGTCTTTGCTGAGGGTGCTGTGGTGTTTCTGGTACCATTTACATGCATCATTGTTTCCTATGCTTATATTTTCTCCAATGTCTTGAAGATGCCCTCTGTCCAGGGGATAAGGAAAGCCATGTCCACTTGTGGTTCTCACCTCACCGTGGTCTGCCTCTTCTATGGGGTAGTTCTAGGAGTTTATATGCACCCTTCTTCCTCCTACTCACTACAGGATGCAATGGCCTCTGTCTTCTTCACAGTGGTGATACCCATGACCAACCCCTTCCTCTACAGCCTGAGGAATCGTGACATGAATGGAGCCCTAAGGAAGATAATTCTCAGATCCTTGAATTGGAAATTTATAGCGCTGAGAGGAAGAGCAGGTGGCAAGTGAAGTTCAAGGCGTCATCCCACCAGCCCTGTTAGGCAAATCTCTGAGAGAAAAGGCCCTGAGATCACAGACCCTGGAATGTTTCTTGCTTTTGCTGTGCCTTTCCATGTTTTCTGCTGCTATCTTTCTCTGGTATCTGGCATGCTGGTCATGGGTGTGAGGAGATCCCCACTGTCTGTAATGTGTGTTTCTCTCAAGGAAACATCCCATTCTGCTTGGCATTTTTACCCGTGGATTATTATGAAGATGATTCCTCCTTCAGCTGTACTGTCTAATTGATAATAATAAAGTTAGATTATACAGAGTTTTGATAGATAAAAATAAACACAAGGAAATATTACACAGCTAGGACTTATGAGTGTCACTTAAGGAGCTGAATAAACCATAGCTCAAGTTAATGATTAAGAAATACATTTGAATCCCAGGAGCCAGGCTGACTTGAGTTCCCTTTATCTTAATGCTGAAAGGCACAGTCACAGGTTTCGGTGTGCATCATTAGCTGAAACAAAGCTTTGCAATAACTTCAGGTTTGATCAGATGTTTTGGTAATAGCTATGAGATGAAAGAACCCAGAAAACAACCTAAAGTTCACAGGGACACAGCTGAGATCAAAAAGACAAAGCAGGGCAATTGTTGCCTGCTGACTTTCCCTTTCTAGGGCTGGTTGATGACCAAAAGTAATGGTTAATTCTTTGTACCCATTCCTACCTTGAATCCCCTGATATAAGAACCTATTGATGAGTGGGAATGCACCCTATAGATTCAAAGTACAGCTGACTGGGTTTTAGGTATAAATATTTGGTTTGTGATTCTTTTAAGATTATCTATGGTATCATCTCTTAAGATAATTAATAAAACGATTGATTCTTTGTAACAGCAATATGAAGCCTGCCAACAAAACAGTTGGCTGAGAAAAAAAAATGCTTTCTAATAGCTCATGGTCTGTTAATCTTTTACAGTATACTTAGATGTAAATATATGTGGGTTATCAGCGTGACTTTGTTTTTAATCATTTAAGGGAGATGGAAAACGTGTTTTTGCCTGTATTCATTATAATCATTCACTTGAAAAATAAGATGTAAGCATATTGCGATTCCTATGTTGCCTGAAAGATTTTGTTGGGGTGTATAAGCTGTAGGAAACCATGAAGAGAGTGTTACTGTCTTTCCCCCTAACCTCCTCAGATAGAAAAGTCTAGTAGGTGTCACCTCCATGGATTCCTTTTGAACCCTGAACTGCTGAAGGCTGCCCTCCAAAGCAGCAATAAGAGGTCTCCTAAACATCATTTATTTCTTCATTTTTATAAATATGTACCCAGACTGGTCCAGTGCTCACATGACTTTGCCTTGGGTTACTAATAGATGATTGTGATTATGCTTCTTTGTGGACACTGACGAATACTCTCTGTCACATGTTCTCTATCTCTTCAAGAGGATGATTCTAAGATGCTCAATTCACAAATAAGAAAAATTGAGAACATTCGGAAACATTCTGAACTGGGATAAGTTTAACATCCTGTGAAATCCTGGCTGCCAAAATGATCAGGACATTTTAAGAGATGGAGCCACCTGCCCCTGTGGCCTCAAACAGCACTGCAGTTAGCCTGGTAAATGACCCACAAGAAGTTTAATTCACCCATGCTAAACAACTAGAGATTGTTGGCTATAATAGAGTGCTCCATTCTCAGCGTCTCTGGTAACTGAGATGTTCTCGCTTCTCCCAGGCTGAGGTCCCTCTACTACATTCTATAGATCAGAACACTTCCTGCCCCCTTCTCATCCCACCTAACATTTCAAGGGTTTTGTTCCTCAGCATGACTCTCAGGGATGCCTAGGAAGTACCAGGAAACCTTGGGTAGTAGCTGTGCTCATCAAAAGATGCTCAATGTCCCTGCATGTTTCCATGGGCTGCAGGAAGCAGAGATTTCCTTACAAAGCTGAAGTGTCTAGAGTCCCAGTCATGCCTAGGGGCATGGGGACTTGAATTAATGTCACGATTATAATTGGGACTCCAGACTTCTGAGTCCAAGTGCAAGCCTATTCTGGAATATGTGTCAGTATCCAGCCCTCTTTTAGTGTATACTAAAGGTCTAGTGTCCACAATGTCAGTTGTCATGTTCTTTCCTCACATCCAGATAGTTCTGCCCTCCATCTCCTGGGTTGGGGCAGTGGTCACTCTTCAGTAGCTCTCCCCCATGGCCTCTGAGTCCTCACTTATTTTCTCCCCTGTTCTACCTACCTACAGGTCCTTGCTGTCCTCACCATCAGCTCCTTCCAGAATCTGTCCTGCCTCTGACTGTAACGATCTCCATCCTGGGGAATCTCACCACTTTCTCTCCCTGCACATCTCTCTCCTCCACACAGGTGCCATTTGTTCCTCCTCAGGTGTCAAATGAGTCCTGTCACCCAACTCTCCCAGAAACACAGGAGAGGCAAACTATTCTTTCTTCATGTAGAAAAGACTAATAGTGATTTGGCACAGGATTTCCTTAGAGCCATTGAACTCTCTGCCTGGCTCCTCACGAACCCAGAGTGTAGTACCCACAGGGTCCTGGTGACCCTTGGAACAGTCTCCAGTCTCCCCAAGGTCTCCTCTACTCTGGTAGCAGAAATGTCTCATCCTGTGTTTGTCACTACAACATATAACAACCTTGATAGGAGAGTTCAGCCAATCACATTCTGTCCATGGGGCGTGTTGCCCTAAGGCAAAAGTTTACCTGTAAACCTGGCTGGTGCACACCCCCCTCTTCTTTCTGGCCTGGACCCAGTGTTCCGGATGGCTGGGATTCTGGTGTGAGTTTTTCCTTCTGTTTTAATTAAAGCTGTACCTCTTGTAAACTAGCCTGGCGGACTTTTAATTACCGATCACACTGCGTCATCACAGCCTTATTCAAGATAATGTTGGAATCAGAGTCCTAGGCCAGATGGTTACTGCTGTTGTTTGAATAAAAATGTCTCTCTGTGGGATTCTCCTCTGCATGCCATGAATATGTTTTATTACCATTGGCTAACAAAGAAACTCCTTTGACCTATGGCTGGTCAGAATATAGCAAATCAGGAATTCCAAGCAGAGATAGAGGAGGAAAGAAGGTGCAGTCAGGGAGATGCCATGCAGTTGCTGAAAGAGAAAGATACCCGGAACCTTTCAGGTAAGCCATGGCCTCGTGGTGACACACAGATTAAGAGAAGTGGGTTAATTTAAAATATAAGAGCTAGCTTGGCATACGCCATATGTCCCTCATAGGCTCTCATATTTGAACTCTTGGTTCCCAGATGATGGAACTATTTGTGGGGTTTAGGAGGTATGGCCTTGCTGGGAGCAGTATGACACTGGGGGTTTGTGACACTTCTTGTTCATTCTCTCTGCACTGTGCTTGCCTTTGAGGATGAGTTCTCAGCTTCCCCATCCTGCAGCTGCCATGATTCCTGCAATGATGGACTCTTATCCCTCTGGATCCATTGGTCAAAATAAACTCTCTCTCCTGTCAGCTGTGTGGTCATGTGTTTGTCACAGCCACTGTAAAGGAACTGCTGCAGTCGCTCTCCTGGGAGATTTCCTTTTCCTCTGCGGGACAGAAATTGTTAGAGCAGGCAAGGAGCTAAGGAGCAGAGAGAGCATGCAGATTCTCAAAGAGACAACCTTAAAAGTCTACCTTCATATTTATTTGAAAACAAAACTGAACTGGGGGCAGGTGACAGCAACTTTAAATTAGGTTCTATCTATTGAGCCGATTTGGCCCGGTTATTCAGGGATTTTGTTTCTTTTCTTTTAAATCTTTATTTCTTCTTTGGTAACTTTGCACATGATTATGGCGTGTTTGGTTCAAATGTAACTTTAAAAAAGGGAAAGATAACATCTCAGTACAGAGTTCTCAAACAAGTGAACAACTGGGAGCACTCAACAGGCCCCAAGGCCGATGGGTAAACTGATGGCAGTAAATACGATTAGCTGTGATAGTATACATATGATATAAAAGCTATAAAGCCAAGGAAAGCTAAAAAGGACAAACTTGCTGCCATATATGTGATTAGCTGCCTCCTATTCCAGCACACATCCGGAGTTAGGGGCCACAGACTACAGCCTCGGGGTGAGAGCAATGGTAGTTATGAGGAACGGAAAGCAGTTATTTCTTCACAGGGTCGAGAAGGGGAAGCCTTTTCCACACCCAAGGCTCGAGTCATTGTGGGGCCTGCACACTTCATGCTAAGTCCCATAAGACTGGTTCTTGACTCTTTTCTTAAAAATAAAAAGTTTATTGCATTTTATGTATTTACACTTGCCCCATCTGTCTCTATGCCTGTGTGTTTATCTCTCTGTGTGTGTCTGTCTGTTTCTCTCTCTCTCTCTCTCTCTCTCTCTCTCTCTCTCTGTGTGTGTGTGTGTGTGTGTGTATCTTTGTCTCTGTGTCTCTTTGCCAGCATGCATGTGGAAGTCAGAGGTCAACTTGTGGGATTCAGTTCATTTTCAGTATGGAGCTCATCAGGGAATCCCACCCAGCAGGGGGCACTGGGTTTCCATCTTCCCTATCTAGCAGCTGGTGCCTGCTTGTCTGAGTGTATTTGAGTTTATCTCGAAGTTGAAAATTTGCAGTCATCTATGTGACTGAGCCCTGCTATCTGGAAAGGGAGGGGCGCATCTCAAGTCTCAGGAGGATGGGGAGTTTGGTGAGGATTATGCCAAGATTGTACCTCCCTGAAAAACTCGGCCAGTGAAAAATTCAGGGGCAGGGAAACGCAGTCAGGAACATATGAACCAGTTTCTTGCTTCATTTTCAGGGTGCTGATGCCTACTTTGCCTGATCATAATAGTTTCAGTTTACTTCTCTGAGTCTCCAGTGCCTTAAGATGATTTTGTTCTCTTAATTTGATGTATATGATGCCTTTCCTGTATGTAGGTCTGTGCATCATCTGTGTACAATGCACAAGGAGGTGAGGAGAGGACAACAGATCCTCTGAGACTGGAGTTATGAACAACTGAGTGCATGTGGGTGCTGAGAATCACACCTGGGTCCTCAGAACACCCACTGCTCTTAACCACTCAACCACTATCCAGCTCCTCCAGGACTCTTAATATGAAATGAGGATCATCATTTCCTCACACTGTTGCCTTGTGGGTACAGGAGATTGAATTTGGGTCCTCAGGCTTGGTAGCAATCATCTTGAACCACTGAGCCATCTCACTGGCCCTGGTTCTTTATTCTTGTCCCAATTCGCCTGCCTCGCCTACTTCTAAGTTTATTACTCTCCTGAACTCCTTTTTTCCACTAAAGTTTCCTTGGGCTTCCTTCTGGTCTCTTTGGCTAAGTTCTCCAAAAACAACCTTAAATCTTAGGCAACCTTATCCAAGAACCAGGTGTTTTTGAACATTCGTGGTTGTTGCCCTGTTGGTCTTTCTTTTGTCAGCAGAATCAATCCAAGTTTAGGGTCTATGAGAATTAGAGGAAGACATGATATTTTTACCTTTATGTTAAAACAAACAGGTGACTCATGGGTCCTTCCATCAACTCAAATGGAAGTAGTGACTGGGAGAGGAGCAGCCTCCTGTGTGTCAGCCTTGGCCCTTGAGGGTTTGTGACTACAAATGTGGACACATACTGTTCTGGTGTATGAGACCTAGAGGCTTGTCTTGACAAACTATTTTTAAAGATTTATTTGTCTGGGCCTGGTGGAAGATGCCTTTAATCCCCACACTCAAAGGCAGGGCAGGAGGATCTCTGTGAGTTCTATGGCAGCTATAGCTACATAGTAAGAGCCTGTTTCAAAAATGCAAACAAAATAAAGTGTTATTTTTACTATATGTTTGTTAATGTTTGCTTGAATATGCATTGAGTGCAGTTTGTTATGAGTTGCGGCAGCTTGGTACCCAGTGGCTAGAGTTACAGCTCTTGAGTTGCAGATGCTGGAGATCCTCAGTTCCTAACCGTTTGTTAGGTCACTGGGACCTGCCATGGCAGGGGACCGTACCCGCAGCTCTTCCTTGTCTCAGTCCTTCTGCAGCAACCCAGCTCCAGTCCTTCCTGCTCTCCCCTGGGCCAGTTCCGACCACTCTGGAACTATTCAACTGCTAAGTGAGTGGAGGGCTGTCAGCTATGGGGTTCTCCTGAGACTTGCAGATTTGGGGATCATTGTGTGGTCACTAGAAGTACCACTGGGTCCTTTTATTGAAGTTTGAGGGTCAGGCTTTTGTCTGTTCATAACCTTAATGCTCACTCACCGGCTCAGCTCGCTCTAGCTGTGGTAAGTCACACGTAGACAACTGAAAAACAAATAGGAGAGGCTTTTATTGAGGGTTACAGCCCTACATGGAGGCAGGTGTACAGGAGAGGGGCCTGCCTGTCTGACAGTGAAGCTGAAAACCAAGTCACTCCTTTAGCTAGAAGATCGCTGTGACATGTATATGCACAGCTTCTAGACCCTACCAGCAGCAGCCTTTCCTCTGTGGACTCTAGCCCCACCTACAGGCCTTGGATGTGCAGTCTCCCTTGCTGCTGAGTCTCTGGTGTCTGGCAGACATGCTCCCTGCAGGCTGGAGTGAGAATAGCTGGCTCTTGAGACAAGGTCACTCAGAACTCACTGAAGTTTGTCATGGCCACAGGGAAGTCTCCCACAGCCAGTGGACGTCGTCGTGACTAAAGCATGGTTTCCTAAGCACCAGTCCTGGCTTTAGCAATCAGTCTCAGCTACATAGCAAGTTTGAGGCCAGCCTGGGATACAGGATATCCTGTCTTAAACTATAACTAACTAAATAAATGGTAATTGTTGATGGACATCTATCATTCAAGATATCTGGGCAGAAGGTCAGGTTCTGACAGCTGCCAGATCAAAACAGCTACTCTCTAAGAACCTACCTGTCCTGGCTGGTTTTATGTCAATCTGACACAAGCTGGAGTCATCTGAAAGGACAATTGAGAAAATGTCCCGATAAGATCCAGCTTTAAGGTATTTTCTTAATTAGTGATTGCCAGGGGTAGTCCCAGTCCATGGTGGGTAGTGTCATCACTGGGCTGGTGGCCCTGGGTTATTTAAGAAAGCAGGTTCAGCAAGCCAGGGAAAGCAAGCCAGTAAGCAGAATCCCTCCATGGCTTCTGCATCATATCCTACCTACAGTGGTACTGCCCTGTTTGAGCTCCTACCATGAATTCCTTCAGTGATGAACAGTGCTATGGTAGTGTAAGTCAAATAAACCCTTTCTTCCCCAAGTTTCTTGGGTCATGGTGTTTTATTAGAGCAATAGTAACCCTAACTAAGACACACTAGTTTAACTAAAGGAAAGCTTATATTAAAGGGTTCCTACAAGAAAGGCCTATTGTGACATTGATGTTCTTAACTTCGTTTAACAGGACTTACATGCTTAGACAAAGCCTTTTAGAGAGTTGAACTCTTTTATCTGTGTTCATTGAAAACTGAGAAGACAACAAAAAATCAGAGCTATGAAAAGGAGAACCTGGTGAACTCAAGTCCTGCAAGGTCACCTTGGAATGGAGGAAGCTTCATTGAATTCTGGGACCGAGAGAAGCAACGACGGAAAGAACCATGTTCTGAGCCTAGGATTTTGTTTGGCCATTTCTAGGATTGAGTCTTGTTGTGTTTTCCTTCACAGACAGAAACTCTTAGGTTCAGCAGTCCTCCCATCTCAGGGTGTTGAATAGCTAGTATTACTGGTGATGTGCCCCACCACTAGGTTCAAAACTGGAGGTGAACTACACTTACCTGTTGGTATAAAGACAAGTACTCAGCCTAGTTAAGAGTTATGCTGGCTTAGTTTTGGCAGTTGTAGGTTCTCCGCCAAGATTCATGACTTACTAGCTCTGGGTAGTTGGCTAGGTTATGAATACCAGTAACGTTCTCCCTCTTGTTGGGTAGATCCTGAGTTCAATTAAAGGGCTGTTGGCTACTGCCAAGGTGTGCATGCCACTCGGGCATCCTTGGGGTTACTGTG